>NC_133302.1:831306-1111883 GCF_005239225.2 Populus alba | reverse complement strand
TAAACCCTAAACCCTAAACCCTAAACCCTAAACCCTAAACCAAAACCTAAACCCTAAACCCTAAACCCTAAACCCTAAACACCCTAAACCCTAAACCCTAAACCCTAAACCCTAAACCCTAAAAACCCTAAACCCTAAAACCCTAAACAAACCCTAAACCTAAACCCCTAAACCCTAAACCCTAAAAAACTAAACCCTAAACCCTAAACCCTAAACCCTAAACCCTAAACCCTAAACCCTAAACCCTAAACCAAACCCTAAACCCTAAACCTAAACCCTAAACCCTAAACCCTATAAACCCTAAACCCTAAACCCTAAACCCTACCCTAAACCCTAAACCCTAAACCCAAACCCTAAAAAACCCTAAACCCTAAACCCTTAAACCCTAAACCCTAAACCCTAAACCCTAAACCCTAAACCCTAAACCCTAAACCTAAACCCTAAACCCTAAAACCCTAAACCCTAAACCTAACCCTAAACCCTAAACCTAAACCCTAAAAAACTAAAACCCTAAACCTAAACCCAAACCCTAAACCCTAAACCCTAAAACCCTAAACCCTAAACCCTAAACCCTAAACGGCCTAAACCCTAAAACCCTAAACCCTAAACCCTAAAACCCTAAACCCACTAACCTAACCCTAAACCCTAAACCCTAAACCTAAACCCTAAACCCTAAACCCTAAACCTAAACCCTAAACCCTAAACCCTAAACCCTAAACCCTAAACCTAAACCCTAAACCTAAAACCCTAAACCCTAAACCTAACCCTAAACCCTAAAACCCTAAAACCCTAAACCCTAAACAAACCCTAAACCCTAAACCCTAAAACCCTAAACCTAAACCCTAAACCCTAAACCCTAAACCCTAAACCTAAAAACCCTAAACCCTAAACCCTTTTTTTGAAAAAAGTAAGATGTGTATATATAAAAAAGAATATTCTTTTACAAAATTACGAGGGGCATACCCCAAGATAATTTAGCTAGTGAGAAAAAACAAATTAACCAAAGAAATTGTTTACGGCTGTTGCTGCCAAACAGAGAACTAAAATATGTGAATAAACCAACATGCAGGATCACTACGTGAAAAGTGACCCAATGTGATCTTGTATTGTCTTCATGCACTGTATCATTGCATTAGGCAGTATTCCTATCATCCATGATACCCCATATGTTGCATATTGCGGCTGGAATTGTTCCTCTAAACTCCATAGTTGTTATTTGTGTCCGAACCTGTTGAAATACCTCCTCAGCTATGTTGGCAGCAGATTGGTATTGGTGATTGAAGACTCTCTTGTTACGTTCATGCCAAAGGATGTATACAGAAGCTGAGAGCACTAGTCGTGCTATAAGATGTTGTATATCCTTCTTTCGACTGTAATGTGTGGTGCCCCATTGAAGTAGATTCTGCCAAGTACAGCATGGCCAGTAAATGTTGGCTTTTGCATTAACAGTTTGCCAAACTAATTGAGAGGTTGGACATTCAAAGAATAGGTGACCATGCGTCTCTGTATGTAGTCCACATAAGATGCAAGATGCATTACTTATTATTCCAGCCATCTGAAGCCTATCCATTGTGTGCAGCCGACCCATGCTAGCTAGCCAAAGAATAAATGATTGTCTTGGAATGTGGCCTTTGAACCATAGTAATAGATGGAGAGTGTTGAGAGGTCTTCTGTCCCGTAGAAGTTCCCATGCTGAGTGAATGGTAAATTTCCCTGATGGTTGTCCTGTCCATACCCATTGATCATCATGAAACGGCTTTGGGTGGAAATTTATGGAATTCCATTGTGCATGCAACGATGTAGTCTCCATAGGGAATTGCCAGTGCCCATCAGTTATGATATTGGAGACTTTTGCATTCCATGGTAATCCTGTGGCAGTGAGGGTGCGTAGCTGGTGGGTATCTATAAGCCTCTTCCCTTCAGGCAGCCAATAATCATACCACAAGTGAGTTAATGAGCCATTTCCTATGGTTACTGTGAACCATCCTCTGCACCATTCTCGACTCTGCAGTATTTTCCTCCAAGACCAGGAGGGATTTGATGGTATGGGAATTTGCCAGAATGATCTCCCACGCAAGAGAATTGCATGAATCCATGAGGTCCATACATTTGTCTTGTTGGTAAGAAGGTGCCAGATATGCTTGAGTGTGGCAGCTTGGTTCCAGATTTTGAGCCTTTTTACACCTAGACCTCCTTCTTTCTCCGGGTAGCAGATGGCTTGCCAGGCAACCTTTGCTCCTGCATGTGAAAGTGATGTGCCTCGCCACAAAAAAGCTGCCAATATACTTTCTATCTGTTTGATTGTTGCACACGGTAGGATGAAAATTGTAGACCAATACACTTGAATGGAAAATAGCACCGATTTTATGAGTTGTAATCTGCCTGCATAGGTAAGTGATGATGATGTCCATAGCTTGATTCTTGCTATAATTCTTTCCATTAATGGGATGCAATCAGTGTGTGTCAACCGAGTAGAAATGAGGGGAACTCCAAGGTAGCGGACTGGCAATACTTTTTCTTGAATTCCTATGCTGTCTGCGATGCTGCTTCTCAATCTGCTATCAATGCCTGATAAATAGAGTGAACACTTGGCAAGATTTATATGGAGACCTGAGAGAGAGGAGAAAATGTCTAGACTTGTTTTGAGCACACGAATTGAGTCAGTATCCGCATGGCAAAACATCATGAGATCGTCTGCAAAACAAAGATGAGTTATGTTTGTTGGCTTACACCTCCAATGATACTGGAAGTTGCTGCTGCTGATGGTCTGTCGAATGATCCCACTTAAGCCTTCCATTGCTAAGACAAAAAGGTAGGGCGAGAGGGGATCACCCTGCCGAATGCCTCTTGTGGACTGAAAAAAGCCATGCAATTCACCATTGATGTTTATAGTGTAATGGACTGTTGTAATACAGGTTTTGATCCAGTTGATCAAGGTGGGAGGGAGATCAATAGCATGAAGCCCTGCAAGAATAAATTCTAGGCTGACAGTATCAAATGCCTTCCTCAAGTCGATTTTTAATGCACACCTTGCAGGTCTTGTTTTGTGGTGGTAATTATGCATGAGTTCTTGTGTAAGGAGAATAGCATCCGAAATGTTTCTCCCCGGTACAAAAGCTGATTGTGAGGGACCAATTACATCTGCTAGTGCTGCCTTTAATTTAGTCACAAGTAATTTGGCTATACATTTGTATAAAACATTACAGCACGATATAGGCCGATAATCATTCAAACATGCTGGATGTTCTTGTTTCGGCACCAAAGAGACTCTTGTGGCATTGACACAGCGGGGCAGAGTGTTATATAAGAAGAAGTACCTGATGGCAGCAGTGAAATCAACTTTGATGATATCCCAGCATTTCTTGAAGAAAAAGGCATTATATCCATCCGGCCCTGGTGCTTTAGTATCCGGAATGGAGAACAAAGCAGCTTGAATATCATCATTGGTAATGGGAGCTTCAGCTATGGATTTTGAAGCTTCTGAGATAGTGGCAGGGTATATAGAGTGCAGGTCTTCAAGGATTGGGGGATTAGGGACACATAACAGACGTTGAAAATACGTTGATGCCATGTTCCCTATCTCCTGTTGATCATGAATAACAGTTCCTGCATCATCTTGCAATCTATAAATATTGTTTCTAACCTGTCGGTGCAGCAATGATTTGTGGAAGAATGATGTATTCCTATCACCAAGCTGAAGCCATTGGATTCTGGATTTTTGTTTAAAGTATGATTCCTCATCTTTGCAAAGCTGCATGTATGCAGCAGCAAGATGACGTTCATTGACTTTGGCTTCCTCTGACTCCGGATGATTATCAATATCATATTGAGCTGCATCCCATGATGCTTTGGCTTGAGCTACTCTGCTGGTGATGTTGTTGGTGTGCTGAAAGTGAAGCTGTCTTAGGGCAGGCTTCAACCTGCGAAGTTTAGAGGTAAGTTTGAACATTGGATTGCCTGTAATAGGTATGCACCAAGATGATGCTACGATGGAGGGGAAATCATTGCGATCAGCCCATGCATTCAAGAATTTGAATGAAGAATGCCGATGATGGTTAGGCCTGTTGAAACTGAGAATCATAGCACTATGGTCAGAGATGCTTCTCGGTTGGAAGGTTGCTTGTGTAGCAGGCCATGTGGAAAACAGAAGTGGATTGCCAAAAATCCAGTCAAGCTTCTTCTGGATTAGATTAGCACCATGTTGTCCATTATTCCAGGAATATTTGATGCCAGTGTAGGGAACCTGAATGAGTTCAGAATGATTGATGCAAGTGCTAAAGTCATCTTGATAGCAAGGCCATTGAGTATCTCCACCATATCGGTCACTAGCTTGCATTATTGCATTAAAATCTCCCATTACAAGCCATGGGGTGCAACCATTGGTACCACTCTCCTGTGCAATGTATTCCCATAAAGCTTGTCTTTCAGCAGGTGTATTGTGTCCATACACAAATGTGATACGGGTAGGGATGGGTTGGTTTGGTTGGTTTACTTCACATGTCAGCCATTGTGAAGAGAAATGTAAGGGGATGAGGTGTAATTTATGGGGGTTCCATCCAACAAGGATTCGGCAAGTTGGGGAGGAGGAAGTGTTTGAGAGGTACTGCCAATGAGAGGGGGCAATTTTCGGTGTAATTAAAGCTAAGTTAGCAGCAGCTATCTTAGTTTCCAGAAGGCCAATGATGTCAAGGTTGTGTGTTTGTGTCCAAGAGTGAACTGTTTTTTGTTTTTTTGGGGTGTTGAGTCCCCATATGTTCCAGCTACCAACTAAGAACATTTATTTAGGTATAATGGGTGATAGGATCAACGGCCCTTGGCCTCTTTCTTCTTCTTCCCCCCTTTCTTTTTCCTCACGGTTTGTGGAGAGGGAGATGGGGATTGAAGCTTATCGGGGGGATCAGAAATAGGGGAGTTACCAACCGAATTTGCTATATCAGTAGATGAGTTTGCACTAACTGTTCTCAATGAATCCATTTTACTTTCTAAACAAGTAATGGGATTAAGGAATTGAATATGGTGTGGTTCAAGTTCTGGACATTCAGTACCTGAATCTTGACTGGAGTCGCATGCTTCAATTCCTGATATGTGAACTGCAGGTGGCTGCGGTATAGGTAAGGGTGGATGCTGTGGTTGTTGTTGTATGTGGGTAGCTTGGGTATGTTTGTGGAAGGCAAAGTGGTGGTTAATGGGGTGGGAGGTACTGGGGATGCAATAGGTGTTGTGGAGTGGTTGGTTGTGGGAGGCTTTGTTGGTGAGGTGGGGGATGTGGTCTGCAGGACTTTGAATTGGGGAGCATCATCAGTGAATTTGCAAGTGTGACCAAAGACCTTACATTGCTCACAATGCTTTGGTTTCCATTCGTAATCCACAGTAACTGTAATAGGATCAGCAGAGAGAGGGCATTCAATATCAAAACTGTTGATCACCGGCAGGGATGCATCAATTTCCACACATAGCCGTGCGTATTCCAGTCGAGTGCAATTATATGTGAGTTCATCACATGATAAGGGCCTGCCAACCATGCTGGCTGCGAGACTTAATCCCTGCTTAGACCACAAAGGGAAGGGCAAGCCATGGAGCCGAATCCATACTGGAAGAGTGGATATTTTGCTCTTGTCAAAATTGTAACGGGGATGCCATTGTTGCAGAATTATATTCTTCCCTCCGAACATCCATGGTCCTTTTTCCATGACAGCATGCATCTCTTCTTCTGTCTTAAACCGAAAGATCATGAACCCATTGGCTGTGGTCATAACGTTTTCAAGGCCACATTGTCGCCATACCCTAGAGGCTATTGCATTAACCGCATGATATGGCATCTTAAATCCTGGAAAAAAACCTATCATGCATCTCGTCCATTGGGCAGTATTTTCCAGTAATATTTGCTCCGTAATCTTGAGGCACTGCCCCACTGGTTGGCGTGGAAGAGGATCTAGTGTGAACCGTGTGTTGGAGCTTGAGACTCGTACACGATCTGCCCATGATGTCTGACCAGCTTGGGTGGAAGGTTTATGTTGGTGTTTCGGTGGATTCAGTAGGGTCTTGGGGGGCGGCTGGGATGTTGTGGGAAGGGTAGTAGTGGGAGAGGTGACCGGCAGTGTAGTTTGAGTGGTCATGGTGAAGGTGTAGGTTTTTGGCCAGAAAAAGGAGATTTGTGTTGAGCAAAACAGAAAGAAAACTAAAATTGTAGTCGGTGAAAGTATGGCTTGTGTGTACAAGAGACAAACCACACTGAGATCGACGAGAAGGATGGTGAACGGTGATCAGGGGAGGCGGTTTGGCCGGTGGCATGGTGCTTCTTCTTCCCATCGCCTGCAGCTATTCTCTCTCGGCATTTTTTTTTTTTTTTTTTTTTCCCTCCCTAAACCCTAAACCCTCCCTAAACCCTAAACCCTAAACCCTAAACCCTAAACCCTAAACCCTAAACCCCTAAACCCTAAACCCTAAAACCCTAAACCCTAAACCCTAAACCCTAAACCCTAAACCCCAAACCCCAAACCCCAAACCCCAAAACCCCAAAACCCTAAAACCCTAAAACCCTAAACCCTAAACCCTAAACCCTAAACCCTAAACCCTAAACCCTAAAACCCTAAACCCTAAACCCTAAACCCTAAAACCCTAAACCCTAAACCCTAAACCCTAAACCCTAAAACCCTAAACCCTAAACCCTAAACCCTAAACCCTAAACCCGAAACCCCGAAACCCCAAACCCCGAAACCCCAAACCCCAAACCCCAAACCCCAAACCCCAAACCCTAAACCCGAAACCCGAAACCCCAAACCCCAAAACCCGAAACCCTAGAACCCCAAACCCTAAACCCTAAACCCTAAAACCCGAAACCCTAAACCCTAAACCCGAAACCCCAAACCCAAAACCCCAAACCCCAAACCCTAAAACCCTAAAACCCTAAAACCCTAAACCCTAAAACCCTAAGCCCTAAGCCCTAAGCCCTAAGCCTTAAGCCCTAAACCCTGAAACCCTAAACCCGAAACCCTAAACCCAAAACCCCAAACCCTAAACCCCAAACCCTAAACTCTAAACCCTAACCCCTAACCCCCTAAACCTGAAACCCTAAAGCCTAAACCCTAAACCGAAACCCGAAACCCTAAACCCTAAACCCCGAACCCGAAACCCTAAACCCCGAACCCTAAACCTTAAACCCTAAACCCTAAAACCCTAAAACCCTAACCCTAACCCTAAGCCCTAAGCCCTAAGCCCTAAGCCCTAAACCCTAAACCTCAAATCTTATAATGTTGGCGGTTATTTTTTTCAAAATTTGAAATTTTAAAATTTAAAATGGTGGCGGTTATTTTTTTTAAATCTAAAATTTTAAAATTTAAAATAGTAGTTGTTATTTTTTCAAAATTTAAAATTTTAAAATTTAAAATAATGGCAGTCATTTTTTCAAAGCATGAATTTTTAAAAAAAAATTGAAAATCAAAATGTAAAATATTGATAGTTTTTTCAAAGTTTGAATTTGAATTTACTTTTAAAAGATTAAATTTTTAACAGTAACATATAAAACTAAAAATTAAAGATATTTATATAAATAAATTTTAAGTTTAATTTTAAATTATATCTTTTAACTTTCATATTATTTCATTAAATTTTATATTATTTTTATAATTACTCATATTAATTATATTATTAATAACATCATAATTATATTATATATAAAATATCTAAATTAGTTGCATAATTATATAAAAATAAATTTAACATGAAATATATTAAAATATAAATAATTTTTTTAAATAGCTTTTTATCATTAAAATATAAATAATTAAAAAAATTATATTTATACTATTCAAAAATTAATTCTTCTCAATTTAGCTTTTCAGGTTACGTTGGATGCAATTCGTCATAATTGTACTTGTAATTTATCATTATATGTAGAAAAAGGAGGTTTGCATCATGGAGGTGCACACATGCTGGATGATTTCGCTGCACTCACCAGCTCATGGTCAACCAACATCATCCCCGAGTGACCCCACCCCAGATAAGCCAACAATCAGTAGATCCCACCCCAGATAAGCCAACAACTCAGAGATCATCAATTAGTAGATCCCACCCCAGAGAAGCCACCCACCCCAGATAAGCCAACAATTGAGAAATCATCAATCAGTGGTAAAGTCATTGCGAACAGTAAGTCAGTCTTCTCAATTATCGCAAAACACAGTGGAAAGCAACACCAATGCAGAGACAAACAAACACAGAAGAAGAAGAAGAAATGAAGTGGTGGGTATCCATGCCAAAGATTGAACTCCATGCCCACCTTAATGGTTCCATAAGAGACTCCACACTTTTGTATGCTCTCATACTTACCTTTTTTTCCCCTCTTTTTTAGTTATTTCTTTCTTAATGAGTTTTTGAGTTCTAAGTATTATATTCTGTTTTGTGTTAGTTTATGCGACTTATGTTTTTTTGGATGTTTCATTGCCAAGTGACTAAAAGAGGAAAGAAGAAAAGAAGTTGTCTTCAAATTTAAAGATTTTATCTTTAATGTCTCTTTCTTGAATTGTTAAGTTTGATAATGGAGTTTTGGTTATTTGTTAGCAATTTATTGATGGATTTATGTATTTTTGCTTATGCAGAGAGCTTGCTAGAGCTTTGGGTGAAAAGGGTGTCATTGTTTTCTCAGATGTGGAGCATGTTATCATGAAAAGTATGTTCTTTTTTATGTTTTATGGTTGTACATGTGTTTGGTTGCTGAGAAAGTATGTGAAAGAAGAGTAGTTCAAGAATTTTGATTACTTGTGATTACATGGTTTTATCAATAAGTTGGATTATCCTTCTTCTCATGCCAATAAAAGCCTTTTGACGCAAATGTGTAATTATTCTGTAGTATATTTTTCTCTATTTCTTTTTCATTTTTAATTTCCCTTTCAGCTCTTGATAATGTGTGACATTGAGAACTTTCAATTTTCTTTTACTCAGATGACCGTTCTTTGGGCGAAGTATTCAAATTGTTTGACCTCATTCACATTCTCACTACTGATCACAAGACTGTGACCAGAATCACAAAAGAAGTATGACAATTTAATATTTCTTGATTTTTTATTTTATTTTATTTTATTTTAAATCTCAAAATTTTATGCATTGATTTTTTAAAAATTTTCCTAACAAGGTGGTAGAAGATTTTGCTTCTGAGAATGTTGTGTATATAGAGTTAAGAACAACTCCCAAGGTACTTACATGAGTTAATGAGGTTTCAGCTTGTTATATTGGTTTATTTTGTAAGGTTAAATGTACTGTGTTTATTTTTATTGATGAAGGAATTTGTGGTTTCCTGTTATCCAGAAAAATGATTCTATAGGAATGAGCAAGCACTCTTATATGGAAGCCGTGGTAGAAGGTTTAAGGGCTGTCACTGCAGTAGATATAGATTTTGGTCCTCATAAATTCAACACTCAAGATTCCTTGAATTCTATTGCCATGAATGACGCATGTGATGGAACTAAAAGGAAAAAGATATATGTTAGACTTCTTCTTAGCATTGATCGTCGCGAGACAACTGAAGCTGCAATTGAAACTGTAAGGATGTTTATGAGCTACTAAAAATTATGAATTGGGTAAGGCTTCTAACTGTCATCCCCCCTTTTGTTTCTTATTTACAGGTTAAGCTTGCACTAGAAATGAGGGATTTGGGGGTTGTTGGTATTGACCTTTCTGGAAATCCTGTTGTGGGTGAATGGTACTTCCATACTGATAAAATTTCTTTATTAGCAGATAAAATGTTAGTTTAAAGGGATGACAATCTTAAATCCTCTTTTCATCCAACTCAGGAAGACATTCTTGCCAGCACTAAAATTTGCCCAGGAACAGGGTCTCTACATAACTCTGCATTGCGGAGAGGTTTGTTTTCATTTCTAATGCTTGATTTTGTTTCTATGACTGAATTTTATTTTATTAACGAGCCTTACTGGTTATTTATGACTTAGTGTTTGTAGGTACCTAATCGCCAGGAGGTCCAACCAATGCTAGATTTTCTCCCCCAGAGAATTGGCCATGCGATCTTCTTTGAAGAGGAAGAATGGAGACAATTAAAAACATCTAAAATACCGGTTGGATATCCATAAACATTTTTTTTCTAATGGACTAAAGCTTCTTGTTACTGGCCTGTTTTCTTCTATTATCTGCAACAAAGTGCTTATGACACTGGTGACCAAATTGATTTAAATGTCGAACTCCTTTGATATTAAGCTTAAACAAATCTTTTGCAGGTCGAGATCTGTTTGACATCGAACATCAAGACTGAATCAATCTCTTCAATAGATATTCACCATTTTGGTTAGTCTTCTACTTCTATTTTTTCTATTTAAATTGGCATCTAACAATTAAATTGGTGTGTTCACTTGACTACCTCTCTAAGCAAGCCCGTGAAAGTTTTATTTAGGCATTATTAACCCAATGATATGGATTACTGTTTCAGCATCTCCTGCCTCAGTTTTACACATTTTACTCTGTTATGCAGTTGATTTGTATAGTGCTAAACATCCTCTAGTTCTGTGTACTGATGATGCTGGAGTTTTTTCCACTAGTCTTTCCAACGAGTATAAACTTGCTTCAACTGCATTTGGTAAGTATAAAGATTGTTATGGTGACAAGAAATAGTTCAAGTAGCTAGCTAAACATTACTGATTGTATGTTTCTATCAAAAATCAAGGTCTTGGAAAGAGGGAAATGTTTGAGCTTGCCAGAAATGGAATTGAGTGTATATTTGCTGGTGATGAAGTCAAGCAGGATTTAGTAGAGACTTTTGATTCAGCCGCAAAGAAACTAAATCTATGATCAGGCATCTAGTGGAGCAGACGATAGTATGTCATGACCATTTTAGTGAAATTGTTATTGAGGTTTGAGCTACATAACACTCTATTTATCGCACAAGACCTGTTGATCACATTGATATTAGACTTTTCAGATATCTTCCCAGTTCATCTTGTTCAGTAGTCAGGCCTTCACCATATATGGTGCAATATCTGATTTTTAGATTGGAAGTAGGTGTATCCATATATGTTGAACATGTACCTATTTAAATTTATAACTCAGGATTTTCTTAGCATTGAGCTATAAAACCATGACCACTTGGAATCAGATTAGCAAATCCCAGAATTGGTTTAGTTTGATAGTTTCTGCTGAAAATGTTTCATGCATCTACTGTTTTTCAACATTCACACTGCTATGATTCATTTTGCATCTATCTCGATGGTGTTTTGAAAAAAACTACTCACTTATGAACTTAGGTTTAAACAAAGTCTGTACATAGCCTTTGTAGTTGCCATGTCCATGTCTGTACATAGCATTGGATAATAACAAAAACAACGCCGGTAGAAGCACAACTTATGTGATGAGTGCCCACGTAACAAATTAAACTATCTCCTTGTAATTTACCATGGAAACCAGCAATAGTAATAGCGGCAGCTACGAGTGGAAGCATTCGTCATGTTTGTCGAGGGCGAAACACATTGCAAATCTGCTTCCCAAGTTCCCTTCCCAACGAAAGATTTCCCTATTCCTTGTCAGGAAGTTATGCCTGTCCTATAAGAACGAAACAGTATAGGATGAAGCGAATTACATGCATATTATGAGCAGATTCTTACGAGGAACTGTATTGTAATCAACCGCGAGAATTTTCAAACTCTTCAGCTCACCAAGCTCGGGTGGCAAAACTGAAAGCCTATTGTTCTCAAGATAAAGCTTCTCAAGATTTGGCAACTGAATTATCTCAGCAGGCAATGTCTGCAAACAAAATCCTGACTCCAATTACATGCAATACCAGAAAAAATAAAACCATACAATCTTATTTGTGTAACAAACCAAGCTTTAAACATTGAGCTTATAAAAGTAGTTATATCAATGATTTACATTCACTGACAGTAAAGTTTTTTTTTTTAAATCTGAGAACACCAACGAGCTACGGATATACATATACCTGGTGAGCACTAAACAATTTCCCATGACAGCAGGGGTAAACAATAATAACTCAACAATCAAATATTATTTATTCTACATTTTTCTGAACTTCAAAAATTAACACCAACAGAAACACAGTATCAATGTTTAGGATCATATAAAAATGCATCAAACACCACAATATTGAAGTCCTAGAAGTAGCTTCTGGTTTCTGCAGGACATCTAAACTCCCAGCTCTTCCTTTGCATTTCCTCCTTCCACAGAGTCAACATGGTGGATGCTTCCAGTTGATGTCATTGTAGCTTTTTTCTCATCGATTGGCATGGCAAGATACTCAAGTGCCATTACAACATCAGCGATCAAAGGTCGCTATCAGCTTCCTCTTGGATACACATGGCTGCAATTGCAAGAGCTTGATATAGACTCTTTTTTGGGTATTTTCCTCCAAGCCATGGATCTGCAATTGCTGTAAATTGACTTCTGTCCTTAAATAGCGGCGCTGCCTGCGATATGGAAATGAGAATAAGAATCATGGTCTGCATTTCCAATCAGTCCTTAAACGTCAATGTTTGCAGCCTATGCTTCATGCTATAACCTTACCCGATATGAAAGATATAATCCTAACAAGTTTACTGGGAAAGAAAACCATCAACGTACCCAAAGAATTAGGTTCTGCCCTTCAGTTGGTCTTGACATGTCAATAACTCTCCTTCCTGAAATTATCTCCAGAAAAACAACACCGAAACTGTACACATCAGACATTTTTGTCAGCTGACCTGTCATTTGATATTCAGGAGCACAGTAGCCATATGTACCCGTCACCCTGGTAGACGCATGTTCTTTTCCTCCTGCTGGACCCAACTTGGCAAGTCCAAAATCAGACAGCTTCGGATTGAAATCTTCATCTAATAAAATATTTGAAGCTTTGAAATCCCTATAGATGATTTGAGGATCGGCAACATCATGCAAATACTCCAGCCCTTTTGCTGCTCCTGATGCTATTTTCATCCTAGCTGTCCAGTCCAAAGGCTCTTTTCCTGGACGTAAATCTGGAAAGCAGAAAATGTTTTCACACTAAGCACAAATCTTTAGAGAGACAACGCAGATGGAAAAACTTTGGACCTAAGGCTAAATCAAGCCCGTGCTTGAACTGCAACATGACATGTATACAGAGATTCTTGCCTAGGATTAAAAAAAAAAATTATATGGGCATACCAAGAAGGTGATTTTCCAAAGATTCACTGGCCATGAATTCATTAACTAGAAGTCTTTGATCACCATCAGCGCTGTATCCAATCAGTTTGACAAGATTGTAGTGTTGAACCAAACTTAATGTAAGCACCCTTCCAAATCCACCTTCCAAAGTGAAAACTTGAGAAATGTTCCTCCTTTTGCTTCTGTCTGCAACATTGATAACATGACCAAAATCATTGGCAATTATCCATTACTAATCACAAACTTGAAATTTATTCCATGGACACGCCTATTATACGAGAGATGTTCCTAATGAAGGATAATGTTTTGCCTTGTCTACCAAACCCCTTGGGTCCATGATGATCTACTTCCCTTAAAAGAACTCTTCTTTTTCAATCTAAAACACGAGAAAAGACTCATTTCCTTCCTCTCCTCCTGCTAATTTGCAAACCCTGTAGTGTATTTATGTAATCTATACAAATACTGAGTTTCTTTTAAAGTACATTGTTGGAGGTAAGATGATTCTATCTCACCATGAAATGGTATTTACGTATCCGTTAACTTTATAGGAATTGAGTTCTTCTGGTAACAGCATTGTTAGCTTTTTTTCGTAAACTATAGCAGCAAAACCATTGGATTTTGAAATTGTTAGTTAGCCTAGCTGTCAGCCTCTTGCTTCCAACTAGTAATTAGATTTCCCTGTTTAGCAAAAACAGGGGCAGAGACTTGTTTCTGGTTAACTCACTTTTAATCTATTCCCTCCTATAATTAGCATTTTCCATGGCTTAAGATAAATGCTGACAGGGAGGTCTCCTCTATAACCACGATCATAATCCTTTTTCCACATGATTGGATTCCATTAACAAAATAAAGATTTAGGTATGGGGTTTAATTGGAACAAAATAAAGATTTTAGGTGATATTGAGACAATATGTAACTCTCCAGGAGTGAAATTGAAATTTATCCAAGAATTAGGATCACCTTTGCTCATATTGTTAAAAATTATTTTTATTTTTAATTTTACTTATCAGTATAAATTTTTTTTTGTGTGTATGAGAGAGTATTAATTATTTTAGTGTGTTTTAAAAATATGTTTGACTTGTGTTTTTTATATTTTTATTGTTTAATTTTAAAAATAAAATAATTATTTTGATATATCTTGAAGTGATTTTTTTTTATAAAAAAAACTCCATATCATAATTATATATGTATATATACAATTGAAGCTACTTTTAAACAGATCATTATTTTAAAAATTATTTAGTTTTTATTATTTAAACCTGTTTTTCAGTTTAAATTATTTAAATCTGTTTTTTCAATTCATAGCGATGCAAAAACACAAATAAAGGGCCGTCCAAGAATCCGGATTCAGTGGCCTGCTGGGCTCTACTCTACTCTCTAGTCTCTTCTTTTCTCCTGCATTATTATTAAATATTGTTCGGTACACAGAAAACGACGTCGGTTTAAGGCGTTGTTCACGTTAAGTCCGTGCAGTGCAGGCACGGCAGCAGTGTGTCCCTGTTTCAAGTCTAGAAGAAGAAGCACCGCACCCCAGAGAAAGGGGTTTAAACGAAGCACATCGAGCTGTCCGTCTCTTCATCCTCATCTCCTCTCTTCTACTAGGGTTTATTTATTTATTTATAACGCTTGCTTTCTACTTGTAACTGAAAAGGCTGAAAGGAAAGATGCACGCTCCAGTTCTCGTTCTCAGTAAGTTGTAAAACCCTAATTTTTTAATATTCAAAAAAATATAATAAAAAATTGAAAAATGTGTGGCTGCTGCTGCAGGGGATTCGTTGAAACGGGAATCAGGAAGGAAGGTACATCATGCCAACATACAGGCTGCAAAGGCAGTTGCCGATATTATCAGGACCACCTTAGGTCCTCGTTCCATGTTGAAGATGCTTCTCGATGCCAGCGGCGGTATTGTTGTCACGAACGACGGCAATGCCATCCTGCGTGAGTTAGATCTGGCTCATCCTGCTGCTAAATCCATGATTGAATTAAGTCGCACTCAAGACGAAGAAGTCGGTGACGGAACTACCTCCGTCATTGTTCTCGGTACCTAATATTCTGTTCTTTGTTTTATGCCCTTTTTTTCTTTAAATAAATCTCTTTGATTTTATATTTATGTTTAGGAGGAGAGATGCTTCATGTTGCTGAAGCCTTCATCGAAAAGAACTATCATCCTACTGTCATATGCCGAGGTAGGTAATTAGGTTTAATCTTCCTTCCTTTTTTTTAACTTTTGTATTTGGCATTGCTAATTAATTCCTTTGCGTTGCTGCAGCCTACAGTAAAGCTTTGGAGGATGCTATAGCAGTGATTGACAAAATTGCTATGTCCATTGATGTCAATGATCGTAAGTTGTTGCTCCTAATCTTTCTGATAGTGCATTTCAATTTATTTTTTTATCTTGATTGGTTGAATCTTATTATGCTTGTTTATACTGATGTCCAAATGCAAGTTTGAATTTATATGGAAGGAGAGGGATGGTGGTTGGTGTTTTCATTAGTGTGATTTTATAATATTTCCCCCTTCACTACAGCTAATAAACAAGCTATGTTTTTTTTTCTTTAATTGTGTATGTGAAAAAAATAAAGATGAAGTTTAAAAGAAACACCCTTTTGTAGGAGTATGAATATTTTACATGGAATTTAGTACTCATTTCATATAATGGAAAGGATTGTGATTTCATTGTGGGATGTTGATTATTGTTTTGGTAACTTATGGATATGTGTGGCAGGTCCTACAATGTTGGGGCTGGTCAAGAGTTGCATTGGCACAAAGTTCACTAGTCAATTTGGGGACTTAATTGCTGTAAGTATCCTTGCATTCTAATGACTTAGTCATGACATTTTGTTGACTTCTGTTTTGGTCTTTCCTGTTAACTGGGTAGTGAAACTTTCGTAACTATTGAAGTTTATTGAATGCTTAAAATGTGAGACTTGAATCTCTTTGTTTGATTGAAGAGTTTTTGTCAAGAAGCAGAAGCAGAATATGTGGTGATGCAGTGTTAAGAGTTCCCCCCCCCCCCTATCTGCTGTAATTTTTAAATATTCTGAATACAATGAGTAGTGCGAACATTAATCATTGTCCCTCAGCTTGTTCTTATCTGGTCAATTCTACTTGTTCCATTCTAAGTTTTTGCCAACTTCTAGGATCTAGCAATTGATGCCACCTCAATAGTTGGTGTGGACCTTGGTCAAGGATTGCGTGAAGTTGACATCAAGAAGTACATTAAGGTTGAGAAGGTGCCTGGTGGCCAGTTGGAAGATTCAAAGGTTCTTAAAGGGGTTATGTTTAACAAAGATGTAGTTGCCCCTGGAAAAATGAAAAGAAAAATTGTGAACCCACGTGTTATTCTTCTTGATTGCCCTGTTGAATACAAAAAAGGAGAGAACCAGACAAACGCGGAGCTGGTTAGAGAAGAAGACTGGGAAGTCCTGTTGAAAATGGAAGAGGAATACATAGAGAATATGTGTGCGCAGATACTTAAGTTTAAACAGATTTGGTAATCACAGAGAAAGGTCTCAGTGATTTGGCATGCCACTATCTGAGCAAAGCTGGTGTTAGTGCAATCAGGAGGCTGCGGAAGACTGATAATAACAGAATTGCCAAGGCATGTGGGGCCACTGTTGTGAACAGACCAGATGAGTTGCAAGAGTCTGATGTTGGTACCGGGGCTGGTTTATTTGAGGTTAAGAAAATTGGGGATGAATTCTTTGCTTTCATTGTTGATTGCAAAGATCCAAAGGCTTGTACTGTTCTTTTGAGAGGTGCCAGCAAGGACCTTCTGAATGAAGTGGAAAGAAACTTGCAGGTATTTAATGGTTTAACTTTTCAAATTCCTCCTTCTATGCCCGCATGTTTTTTTTTTAATATGCCTCAGCCATCTAATGCTCTGAATCTTGCTCTCAATATAGGATGCCATGTCTGTAGCAAGAAATATACTCAAGAATCCAAAACTCCTTCCTGGTGGGGGTGCTACAGAATTAACTGTATCTGCTGCTCTGAAGCAAAAAAGCTCATCTATCGAAGGAATAGAAAAGGTGAATGATTGATCCCTTGCATCAATGGATTACCCTTCAATAAATTTTAGATTTGACCAGCTGTTACTCTTTTTTTCCTTCTTTTTCTGTGGATAAAATATAGCTTCAAGTAATTTGCTATAAATACAATTTCTTATGGCTGTGAAACAGTGGCCTTATGAAGCTGCTGCTATAGCTTTTGAGGCTATACCAAGAACATTGGCTCAGAATTGTGGTGTTAATGTGATCCGAACGATGACTGCTCTGCAAGGGAAGGTATTAACTTTTTTTTGTAGGGTTAAAGGCTTCTTTGCATATCTGTACTCTTGATTTTATACTAGTTGCCCTCTCTGCTTTTATTTATTCTAATGCCAACTCACTACTTTCAAAATTGTCTTTGTTTCGCCCTTATTTGACCGGAAGTTCAGATTGCTCTTAAATCATCAAGTTACTTAAGGACCAAACAAATACAATTTTTCAAGTAGAAGGTTGATGTTAGTACAAAAAAAAGTAGAGGGAGCAAACTAGTACAAAATCAAGAGTAGAGGAACCAATACAAGCTTGTTACCTTTTTGTAGTGTTTTTTTATTGAATAATCGCTCTGCCTGCAGATTCCACTCGTCCATTTTCTGTTTATTTTTTCATTATTTCATTACTGCAGCATGCAAATGGTGAAAACGCATGGATTGGCATAGATGGGAACACTGGTGAAATTACCGATATGAAAGAGAGGAAGGTAAATATTGTAGTTTCAGGTCCTGTTGCTATGATTAATTAGAAAATCCTTAAACTTTGGTAGAATCTCTTTCTTCAGAAGGAGGTCAGATAATGACTTCTTTGTGCAATGCTGCAAACCGTAAACTTTCTTCTGCAGTTTAGTTTTACCCTGTAGTTGAATGGCTGCGATGTGATTACCTCATCTTTGTTCTCACATATTCTTGTATGAAGTTGACTAGATATGTTATGGTGGTGATGGTGATTGAAGTCTTCAAGTCCACAAGTTGAAGCACAAAATATGTTTTATCTGAGTGTTCTGATAACCATCTGCTTGTGTTATCAGATATGGGATGCCTACAATGTCAAGGCACAAACCTTCAAAACAGCAATCGAGTCTGCTTGCATGCTTCTGAGGATTGATGACATTGTGAGTGGAATCAAGAAGAAGCAGGCCCCTGGAGCGCAGGGTCCGTCCAAGCCTAAGATTGAGACAGAAGCAGATGCAGACAGCGAGCAGATACTTCCTGACTGAAGATTTTAGTTGCTGTTTGAACTGACTTTCCATGGAAGAATCTGACAAAAGAAGCCAGTTTATTTTATCGGCTCTTGAGCTGTTTTGTCCCAAGTTTTGATTAGAGTGCCTTTGTTCAAAGTTTTGGGCCTATTTGTCTGTGGCGACCTGCTGGTGGTGTGGACCATATAGGAATTGTATGGTACTCGTATTAGTTAGTGTATTGTCCAATCTGAATTCCTCCTACACAAAACAGTAAATCAGTAATGGTGTGGTTTTTTATTTTAAACTTTTTTGGTCCTGTGCATTTATTTGGACATAATTACTTTGGAGTTTGTTTTATGATTGATGTAGTGTTTCTGATCGCCGTTACTTTGAAAATATTTGATTTTTTTTAGTCTTAAATTATTTTTTTATATTTTTTTATTATTTTGATGTATTGATATAAAAAATAAATTCAAAAAAATAAAAAATATATTATTTTAATATTTTATAAATTTAAATTTTATAAAAGTTGATATATTATATATTAGATTAAAATTTTTTTATGTATATTATAGATATCTAAAGATTTAGCATGTATTGTTAATGTTTATGGGTTTATATTCGTTCATATTTAGAAGCAAACATGTATACAGGATGGATTGTAAGTAAACTGAAATTTAAATAATTTCAGTAATAAATAATAATATAATATAATTAAAATAAAATGAAATAAACAATATGCATATTCAAACATTTTAAAATACAAGATTTAAATAAAAATTCATACAAGGTTTAAATAACTTAACAATACAATATAATACAGTTATGTCTATAGAATTTCATTAATTAAAAATTAACAAACCTAAAACAAACAATATGTTGGAGTGTCATATAACTAAACATAACTTCATTGCCTTTATTTTCATTATTTTTCCTAAAATATTTATTAAAATTATTACCATCTAAAAAATTATTATTACTACTTCTAATATTAACATCGATATTGTGAATGTTACTACTACTACTAATATAGAAAACTAATAATATCCATCACTCCTTTTATTTTCTATAGAACACCTATTTATATTTAAATTCAACTTGACTTCACTTATCAATCCAATAACTTATTTATCCATATCATAATTTATATCAAGTTGTACATTAAATCAGATGGGAGTTAATTATATATTACTCAAAATGAAAAAAAAAATTAGGACACCAAATGTTGAAATGACATTTAAAGAATTAAATTAAATCATCATAATTAATAATTATTTTTTAAAAATAAAACTATACGAATTGAAGGTCAAGTGGCCTTGGTATAAAAGGAAAGCAAAATGTAAGGCCTCACTGTTTTCAACCTTTTTCTTACCAAAATATCCTCTATCTCTCTCTCTCTCTCTCTCTTATTTGGAATCCAAAGAATAAGAATTGGCTCCTCACAAAGGCGAATGGTACAACGAGGAAAGCCTGCCTAGCAAAGCCAAGTTTGGAAAAACCACCTAAAGCTAAAACTACATTTTAGGTGTTGCTCTCAAGAGCGAGATTAACAAAGTGCGGAAGACTGGAAGTTGTGGTGTTGCTACGACAAAAGAAGAAGGGGAAAGGGGAGTGGGGACTCGGGAGAGACTCAGGAAGAGTATAGTGTAGTCAGTACATTTTGTAAATTGTAACTTTTGTTAAACTCGTAAACTTAGTTCGAGTTTAACTGAATTTGCTCATTTTTAAGTTTTTAACATGATTTTACATGTTATATATGAGTTGACTTATAAAATTATATGATTTTATAAGTTAATTCACGAGTTTAATAACATTGATTGTAGGTGTGATGACATTTTTAATATTAGATCTAATTTTTATCCTTGAAATCAACTTTAAATTCTGGCTATTCTTATAAGTTTTTTATTAATAAAAAATCTAATAATAATAATTTTAAAGCTGAAATGTTCTCAAATAAAATAAAAATGTAAAGATGGATTAGTGTACTTATCAATCATATGCATCCAAAGAAAGATGGTAGTTTATCCATGCTAGACTCAACCTTTTTGCTCACCGATTCATTCGTGTTTGCTTAGCAACTAAATGTTTCTCTCACCCGAGAGGTTTCCCACACTTTTCCCTGTTGCATAGATAAGCAGAACACACAAGTGAAAGTGCACATAACCAAGCACTCAAAGATACTACAGTAAAACACTTCCAATTTTTATTAGTCTCGTAGACAAAGAGTATACACAAGTTCGTTAGTGTGTGCGCTATGCATAAGTGTTCTGCCCTTCCAGAACATTGCATGCTACATAGTATTTTATAGCCTAAATATTTATAATATAGTGGAAGTTACAAATAGAAACTACCCCTAAGTTCCTACACAAGTGGAGCACCCATTATCCCATGTTCCAGCCACTTATTTCCCATATAAGAAACTATCATAACTGCAGATAACTATTCCCATAACTACTGCAACTCCCTTATCCTATTCTCCCACAAACCAACTGCCAATTTCCAATACACATGCTATCAGCGTAAATGTCTTGCATACCTTGGATTGTCTGTTGTCCAAGTTAGGATTCGTGTCGACCATCAACTCATGTCCTGCCGAATCGTTGACGTACATTGTTGCCAAATCTGCCAACGCTCATGCACGCTGCCATTGTCGATACATGTTACCATTCATATTAGTAGTGTTTACATTAAGTCTTGGACTATCTATCATCCAAACTTATCGTCAGCCCTTGCTGTCGATTTTGTCAACATTGTTGATCTCATCAGTGCTGTCGAATTCAACACCGTCTAATTATGTCATTCCAGCACTGTCTCGTCAAGCCTTAGACATTCCATCATCCAAGTCCCCCAACTCATGTTAGCACACTATTACGTTAGCTGTTACATGCTACCCTGCATGTGCGCTGCTGATTTTCACTACTATCAAGCGAGCTGCCACCCTGTTGCTCATATCCAACAATGTTTTCGTCAGCCTACCCCCTAATAAATTTAACCCTGTGACAAACCTCCCCATCAAAAGAAGATGATGTCCTTGTCAAGCCAAGTCTAAAGCACCTCTACCCCAAGTTTACACAGTGTCACAATTCAAGGTTGCCCATACACAACCTCTCGGTTTTGCCCATATTTACATTCAGAATGCTATCCATCGATTCTGCGATGCCACACTGACATTTCCTTCATCAAATCCTGCCCAAAACCAAGTTGTAACCAAGTCTTCTCTCGGTTCTAGTTTGTATCCCATGGGTTAAACGAAACTTTGAGTGTCACCCAAAGCTATCGAGATCAATATCATTAATTTTGCCTAGACACCAATTTGTATAAAAACAAATATTGATAAAAAAATAATTTTTTCATGAAAAGAAAAAAAAAACTAGTACAGTTTCCAAACAAAAGAAAGTTTTGAAATTATTCACAACAAACAAAAAAAATGATTGTTTTAAGAAATAGTGGACCTACATTGAAATCATAGTTATCAGACCCGATTTGGGAGTTGATCTGGTTAAGGAGCTGGATCCTGGGTTTCACGGGATGACCCAGGTCAACCCAAGTCAACCCCTAAAAATTTAAAAAAAATATTTAAAGTTTTAATATTTCATGTGAAAAAATTAAGAAACAATCTATGTGAATATATGTTATACATGTTATAAATAATGAAGTTTAAAAAATTATTTCAAAATATTCTTTATCCCACATAAAAAATATACTATGTTAGTATGATATCCTTTTAAGTTGAAGTATTTAAACCAAAAAGATTTTTTATCCCAAATTGAAAAAACATAACTTTTTTTTCTTGTGAACATATAGTATATATATTAAAGAGCTTCAAATCTAATGTTGAAAAATTAATTTTTTTTTCTTATAAACATAGAGTGTTATACAATATACTAAAAGAGCTCAATGTCCCTGTTACTGTTTGCATAGACACAAAACATTGTTGATTGTAGTAGTGTAATGACAGAGCTGCCCTTGCAACAAAGAGTTGCAAGGACTGTAAGGAGAGGGTAGGGTTGTCTTTTCATTGGAATGCATTTGGTATTGAAAGGATGGTTGAGAAGAAAACAGTCGTTATGGATTTTGGTGAGGCTGCAGGCCCCAAGCTGCTGACATCTGGTGCTGGGTTGTCATACCCTGGGTGCTATGACCAGACTCGCGCGTCTGGTGGTAGACCAAGGCAAGAGGGTCTACAAGATCGCGCACTTGAGGTTGGAAACCCGCGTTGGGTGTAGACCCAAGCGAGCAGGTCTACAGGACCGCATGCCAAGGGGCTCTAGACCCACATTGGGTACATACCCAGGCGAGCGGATCTTCAACATCGCACCATTAGGCATGCTGGCCAGCAAGACCCAACACTATTGGTACCTTCTTGGGTCTTGCTGGTAGCGGAGCCCAATATCCTTGGGTCTGGTTGTGTAACCATCCTCAAGGATATTGGGTCTAAGATTTTTGCTCTTTTCTCTGCTTTATATACAATAAAGAGAAAATAAATTGATATAAGTTTTTTTATATTGTATAAAAGTTGTGTGATCATAATTTTTTTTTCCTTTGAGGTTGTATTGAATTTTCTTATTCAAGCATGTTGATTTTTAAGTTTTTAAAATTCATTGACAAAAATTTGAAATTTTTTAATTTTGTTCTCTAATATTGTCATATTAAAGTTGATGAAGCTTCCAATAATTTTTTTATTTTTTTTCTTTACTTCAAATTAATATTTTTTTTCTTTAATTCAGATTAAGATGTTTTTGTTTTTATTTTGATGTGATTATATAAAAAATAAAAAATATATTATATCAATATATTTTTAGAAAAATATTTTAAGATATTTCGAGTTTTATTTTATTCCTATTCAATTTTTTTTTATTTTCTCTTATTGATTTTTTTTTTCATACTGTAAGAAAAATAAAATTGATGTGACTTTTATATTATACAAAAGTTAAGTGATGATAATTGTTTTTCACTTCAGGTTAGGTTGAATTTTCTTATTAAAATATATTTATTTTTTTGTGTTTCAAAATAGCTTTAAATAATATGTATTATTAAATACATAAATAAATTATGTGCTAGGTTCTGCCCCCAGCAGGAACCATTAGAGTTGGGTAATGTTGTGTGCAAGACCCAAAATCACTTTGGGTGTTATTAGGTGCAAGACCCAAAATCCATTTGGATCCTGTTGCAAGCAAGAGCTAAAATCGCATTGGGTCTTGCTAGGTGTAGGACCCAAGGTTCTTGAGTTGTGCGTTAGGATCCAATTCTCTTGGGTCTTGACCCTAGACCCATTTGTCCTGGATCCTGCTCTTAGATTCAGCATAGGATCCAATTAAAGGGTCCAACATCAGGACCCAAGGAAAACCATAATTTTTTTTTTAAAAAAATTATTATCATTAATAAATAAGAAAAACCATAATTTTTTCTTATTATTTTTATTATTATCATTAATAAATTAAAAAAAAATACTATTATTACCATTAAATAAAAACCATAATTTTTTTAAAAGATGAAAAAATATAAGAATTTAGACAAACAAGTTAAATATTATTATTTATAGTAGAAATATTATTGTTGGGTTTAGCATTGCAGTTAGACTCGCGCTTTTAGGTCAGGCATTGCAGTCAGACGCAACACTTGTGGTCTTATACATTTTTATATATAAAAAAAGTTGGCCCACAGCGTAGTGTGGGCCACGTAACTAATATATACTAAAAAGTTTCAAATCCCACATTAAAAAAATAAAACATTCATCTAGTATTTATATAGTTAATGATTAATAACCAACTAAAAAAATACAAAAAAAGAAAAGAGGAGAGGTCTCTAGTTAGGAGAAAAAACACATTTGAAAAAAAAAAACCCGGATCTTAAACGAGTTTTGTCGAGTTAACTGAATCCCAAGTCAATAAGACAGGTCAACCAGGTTTTTGCTTACCCTGAATTTTTAACTTATCTAGACCAGTCTGGTCATCATTTTAACTAGATTATGGATTATAACTATGGATAAAATATGATATGAAGTCAGCATCTATGTTGCCATACAATTATGGAACGCAACAACTTAATGGGACATTATGAAGGCACTGATGGACATTATTTTTTACAAGGGGGGGTTGGACAATAATGGAGAATGAGAAAGAATAATTCTCCTTTTCATCTACAAAATACCATACAAAATTATAAAAACATACCTTAAATGCCTAAATTCCCTTTCAAAAGGTATAATATAACCTTGGTAAATTAGTACTCTATAAATTAATAACCTTGGTAGTTATTCTTTTGTCATGCACCAAATATACATACTTAAAGAGTTTCTTTTTACAGCCCCAAACTTGTTTAGAGAAATAGCCTTGTAGGATATAATTATTTATTCCCTACTACGAGCTATTAAGGATCATTCCACAGATTCTGCCTCAAATCAAATCACAGAAGACTAGCCTAGAATCAAGGCTCATAACGGTTACAATCTTCACAGCCACAATTATAGCTAGCTTTCCTAAAACAATTTGTCTAATTCTATATATATATACACCTCTCAATTATTTGTAATTGTGTGGAAAAATAATACACTCATTCCATCAATACACTGTCTACATTTAAATTTCAACATGGTATTAGGAGCGTCACCCTCTAGCTGTAATGTTTTGAATTAAAAGAGTAGGAAAAGGCAACCAAGCCCTTGGTGGTTTTGATGTAGGTATAAATGAATGAGGGGTAGTGTGGTAATTAGATAAATATAAATAGAAGAAAAAAAAAAGAGAGATTTGAAATTAGAGAGCAGAACCGGCAGGAGAGAGAAGGGAGAAAGAAGAAGAAGAAAAAAGAGGGGAAAATAAGGGAAAAAGGAAAGGAGTTGGAGGAAATAAGTAAAAAGGGGTAAGATTATGCTTTAATGTGTATAATATGTTTTCTTTAGCTTTAATTTCAGTTTTGATAAATGTTAGGGTTATGAAATTTATGTTTTGAGTTTAATTGATGAATTAAATTGAATGTTAGGGGTTGATTGTTGTGGTTAATTGATGATTTAGTTGATTATGAAAAATTGTGATGATTTTGAGTTATAGTTTTGTTTGAATGGTGAATTTTGAGTTAAAAATCAGGGGAGAACAGTAAGTTTCTGTTAAAATTCTGGATTGGAGGTTGAAGATGACGAAAATTCAATTTGGTCCCTCAATTTGCGAAAATTACAGTTTAGTCCCCGAACTTTGGAAAATTACAAATTGGTCCCTGGAGCATATTATGAGATTCTGAACAGAATAACATATGAATTATGGGCAGAATTACTATATAGATAAGATAATTTAACACTTTGAATTTGGTCCTCTAATTTGACAAAAAATATAATTTGACCCTAAAAATTTGATAAAATTTCATAATGGTCCTTGGAGCATAGTGATATATCCTAGACAGAATTGAGGATTAATTATGGTCAGAATTTCAGTATATTCATGGATTTATGATAAATTTTAGTTTGGTCCTCCATTTGATAAAAGTTAAAATTTGGCCCTAAAAATATGATAAATTCCAGATTAGTCCCTAGCTGTAATATTAGCTTTTGCAGATTAGTTTGATGAATAATTAAAGGTTATTTAGTGAATTATTACCAATTTTATTAGTTGTTTTTATTATGGATTAGATTTCGGGAAAACCATTAGATTTTGGGTTTTTGAGAAAATTGACTAGTTAGTTCAAAGACATATAGGGTTACGGTATACACCCTTAGTTAAGTGTATTAAATAGGTTAAATGTTCTTTTGAGTCATTCTTGAATATGTCTCCTTTGTATTCAGATAATCCTGATATTCTACCGGTAGGATGTTAGTAGGATTTTCTTCGGTGTCTGCTTTTGGCTTCTGTTTGCTTTTGAGTCAGGTGAGTGGTTAATGTTTCATATGCATGAAAAATATTATAAATATTTGATTTGTTAATATGAATTGGATCATGCTTCTTGATCCCTCTCATTATTATTCTTTTCAGGCTTATAACTTGATAGCAGGTCACTTTTGTTGAATCTTCTGAACTTGCTTTTTGGTTGTAATTTGTACATTCCTTTTTGTCAAGTTAGTGCTCCAAAACTATGAATTATATTAAATCTTGTATTAAGACAATGAAATTACATTATGAAGTTAGTTTATTGTTAATGCTGCGTTAAACTTTGATTGAGTTGTTTAAAGGATATGATTGTATGTAAATTTGGGTTCGCATAGGTATGGAACCTTGGAGGGGAACCTTGCCTATGTGCCGATCATGGATTCAAGAATCGGGTCGTGACACTAGCGAGAACCCGATCCTCAATACCCACCACCCCATTTCCACACCAACATCTCTAATTGAGATTCCCTTGATTGCTTTCAATATCTCTGCCCAGATCAATGAAAAGCTCACCCCTTCCACCTTCCCTCAATGGCGCGCACAGTTTGAGGCTCTTCTTATTGGCTACAATCTTCTCGATTACATTACTAGTGATCATTCATGCCCCTCAGCAAACAACACCTCTACATCCCCTTTTCACAAATCTCACTGGGTCCGGTAGGATAAACTTATCCTTAACACCATTTTGGCTTCTACCACTCCTATAATAACCCCTTTCATTTTGACTGCCAAAACATCACAGGAGGCATGGCAAAAACTACATACTATGTATACCAACAAGTCACACACCAGAGCTCTGCAACTCAAAGAAGAGCTTACATTGATTAAACATAAAAATAAAACAGTTTAGGAATAACTTTATATTGTTAGGACTCTTGCAGATGAGATTTCCCTAATTGATCATCCCATCTCTGTTGATGATCTTACTCTCTACATTCTCAAAGGCGTGGGACCTGATTTCCGTGAGATTGTTGTCCCAATTCGTGCTCGTGAGAAATCTCTCACTTTTGAGGAGCTTCATGATCTGCTCGTCAGCCATGAGGCTTATCTCCATCATCTTGAAACTGCCACTCAGCACCTGGTGGCAATGGCTAATTTTTCCAGTCGCTCTGGTAGGCATCGGTAAAGTATGGCTTCTTCACATGGTCACCATAGCTCTCGAGGATTCAACAAATATAATAGAAATAAAATCCAAATGTGCCACAAAACAAAATGCCACTCTCTAATGGATGGAAATCCACAGGTCCACATTGTTATCAGCCCAAATGTCAGCTGTGTGACCATTTTGGCCATGTCGCCAAAGAATTTCCGAAAGTCCATTTTTCAAAGCCCACTGCCAATTGTGTTTATACCTCTCATCAAAAGGACACCAAATGGTTAATTGATTCTGCTGCTTCTCACAATATTACAAGTGATTTGACAAATTTATTAGTCCACTCGAAAATATGATGGCACTGATGAAGTTGTTATGATGGTTCAGGTTTGCGTGTCTCACATTTGCGTGTCTCACATATTGGTTCTTTGGTTTTTCATCCCCGCGCTCGTGCTTTTCATTTAAAAGATACACTTTGTGTTCCTAATATTCACAAGATTTTAATTTATGTCCATCACTTTACCACCCAAAATAATGTTTTTATTGAATTTCACCCCTTTTACTTTCTTATCAAGGATTAGATCACGAAGGCGATATTTCTCAAAGGTGCATGTAAGAACAGTGTGTACCCGCCTCCGGACTTATTGGTGGACTCTTCCTCTAAAATAATGACAAATGTGCATGAGAGGACGATGATTGATGGGTGGCACAAGCGACTTGGACATCCCTCCTATAAAATTGTAACCTCTCTTGTTCGTGCTTTTTCTCTTCCAATAAAAAAAGACACTCAAACGTCAACACTTTATATTCCCTATTCTATCAATAAAGCCCATCAACAACCATTTCATTTCACAAGTCTCCAAAGTCGTGCACCTCTTGACCTTATTTACACCGATATTTGGGGCCCTTCTCATATTATTGGTCTTGATGGGTCATGCTACTACTTAATTTTGGCTGATCACTTTACCAAATATATGTGGTTTTACCCCATGGCTGCCAAGTCCAGCATTAGTAGCATCTTTCCTCAATTTAAACATCTTGTTGGAACAAAGTTTCAAGCCAAAATAAAATCTGTTTACTCGGACAACAGTGGTAAGTTCGTGGCTCTTAAAAATTATGTTTCCATCTATGAAATTAGTCACTACACCACCGCTCCTCACACCCCCCAACAAAATGGGGTTGCCGAACGACGTCACCATCACATAGTCGAAACAGGACTCACACTTATTAAAGATGTTGACTTACCACTCTTATATGGGCCTTACGCCTTTCAAACCATAGTTTATCTCATAAATTGTCAACCAACCACTCTTTTACATCATAAATCACCCTTTGAAAGTCTGTTCGACCAATCACCAAATTATCTCAAATTAAAAAAATTTGGTTGTTTGTGTTTTCCCCTAACCCGAGCCTATAATACTCATAAGCTCCAACTCAAAGCATGTCCATGTGTTTTCTTGGGCTACTCCTAAACCCAGAGTGCATATCGGTGCATGGACTTACAAACCAAGAGGATTTATCTCTCACGTCATGTTCTTTTTCATGAAACCCAGACGACCATCTCCTCCTCCCCTATAGCCACGCCTGTCAATTCATTTGCCTTGTTGCCACGGCCCATCGAGTTGCCTCTCATGCCGCAACCACCACTAGTGCGAATGGATGGTACACCTATTTCCGCATCACCTTCAGGTACTTCCTCTAATTTCTCTTCCTTTGGTTTACCTAATTTTCAGAACTCCTCCCTCGCCATATGTTCCCCTGTACCGCTCTATATTCTCTCCAAGCCTCAAACCTCACACAGTCAATCCATTTCTCTCCATGTGCTTATAGCTCATCAATCCAAAGATAACACCTCTCACACACACTTCATGATCACACGCTCCATGAACAACATCTATAAGCCTAAGCAACTCCATTCTGTTTCAAAACACCTCATTCCACCCACCATTGAACCCACTTATGTGAGTCAAGCACTATGTGACCTGAAAATGGAGAAGTTCCATGTCTAATGAGTTAACAACCCTCATGCGCCATCACACATGGGACTTAGTTCCACCACCCACTCACTGCAACCCCATGGGTTGCAAATAGGTTTTCAGGGTCAAAAGAAAATCGGATGGGTCTGTTGATAGATTCAAAGCATGCCTCGTTGCCAAGGGTTTTCATCAACACCCTAGGTTGGATTACAAGGAGACTTTCAGTTTGGTTGTAAAACCAATCACAATACACATTGTTCTTACAATTTCTGTGATGCAAGGGTGGTCCTTGCGCCAACTGGATGTAAACAATGCATTTTTACATGGAAAATTGAGTGAAATTGTGTATATGATTCAACCCCCTGACTTTAAAGATTTGTCAAAACCTATTCATGTTTGCAGGTTACATAAGACCATCTATGTTTGAAGCAAGCACCACGGGAATGGTATTTTGCTCTAAAGAAAAAAATTATGGCGCTCGGGTTTACAAATTCAAAAGCTAGCAGCTCTTTGTTCATCTATAATACTACTTCTGTTTTATGTTTCTTGTTGGTGCATGTAGATGATCTGATAATCACTGGCAATGACAATATGTTTGTGAGCTCCATTATTGATCACCTTGGAGTTGCCTTCTCTCTCAAAGATATGAGACCTCTTAATTTTTTCCTTGGCATGGAAGTCATTTCAACCATAGATGGACTTTTCTTGTCTTAACACAAATACATACATGACATTCTCTACAAAACAAACATGTTTGGTGCCAAAGAGGTGTCGACTCCCTTATCCACCACATAGCTCTTCAACTTATTGATGGCACTTCCTTTGTAGACAACATAGGCCTTCAGTATCTCTCTCTTACATGCCATAATATATCATTTGCGGTCAACAAACTATAAACCTATTACACATTGGACAGCGGCAAAGAGACTTCTCTGTTATTTGAAGAATACCATTTGTCGCACGTGTGCGGCATCGCGACGAAAACATCCACTCTCAAAATAACGTATTATCTAAAAATGTGTGAGACAAGGAATTCTTTTCTTTTATTAATGAAAAAATAGAATGGGAGTCGCCACCTAGTATTTTAGTCACTAGAAATCCTAACTAGTCTTAGAGATCGGGTACGGGAACTGGTTGCGTAAACGGAAGGTATTAGCACCCTAAATACGCCCTACCTATGGTAAGCTGCATTGTTTTATTGTCTGATAAAATCTAAGGTCTTATCGTGTTTTCTAGTTGTTGGTTCGTCTATGGTTTAAGAAAAGTACTCATCGGTAAGGAGATCCTTATCTATTCGGGTAATTCTGACGTCAACAAAAGAATTTAATATCTGAAATACGTCTTACGTATAAGGTTGTAACCTCGACTATTAAAATAAAACAAAATATTTTTTTTGGAATTTTTGAAATATTGGCCTAGTTCTCATAACTTTAATAAACTGGTTATTAAAGCCAAAATGCATGCTCATATATTTTTTTAAAATTTTCTTTTTTATATGAAAATACAATATGAATTATATATATATTTGAGAGACTTGGCTGTATGCATGAAGAAAAACATTTTTTTTTAATGTCTTGACGAAAATCGGGTATTTTAATACCGGATTTGTATCTTTACAGTATAAAAATACAAACTGATATTGATCAAAATGCAGTAAAACATATACGAGAAAATAAAAAAAAAATTATTTTTTTTTTGGACTGGGTTGGACCCAGCTCCACTATTTTGACGTGGGCCGGCCCGACCCAATTATGCTGGTTGGGCTAGAATTGGCCTAGCCATGAACAATGGCTCTCCACTGTTCCTTAGCCGAATAGTGGGAACTAGTGTGAAGAAGAAGAAGAAGAAGAAGAAGAAAGGAAAGGGGAAGAGGGCTGACCTGCGGTGGCTCTACAGGCGGTGCTGTTGGCCGTTGCTAACTGGAGAATGGCTTGGACGGTTGTCAGCCTTTCTTCTTCTTCTTCTCCTTTGCGTTTTTTTCTGCTCTATTCTCCTTTGTTTCTATTTTCTTCTTCTGTTTCTCACAGTGTTGTTGCTGTATGTGTTGTGATGGCTCTGAAGGTGGTGCTGCTGGTGGTTGTTAACCGGAGAATGGCTTGGACTGTGGTTGGCCTTTCTTCTTCGTCTTCTTTGTGTCTTTTTCTCCTGCCCTGTTCTCCTTTGTTTCCGTTTTCTTCTTCGGTTTCTCATGGTGTTGTTGTTGTGTGTGCTGCGATGGAGGTTGCTGGCCGGTGGAGTTGTTGTGCAGAGGCGTGAGCCCTTTTTTTTCTTTAGCTGTCTCCCTCCCTCTCTATCTCATTTTTTTTTCTTCCTTACGTTCCCCCTTTACTGTTTTTCTTTTCATCGGGTCCTTCTCCCCCTCTTTCTCTTTTTTTTTTCTTTTCCCCCTCTGTCTTCTCTCTGTTTTTATCATGTTTCCCCTCCGGCCCTTTCTCATCGTCTTTCTCTGGCTTTTTATAAGCCAAAGAATGCCCTGCGGTGCAACATTCGGCTTGGTAACGACATGTAGAGGAATAGTAGTCGTGAAACATTCCCCATAATTGAAGCAATCTGCTGTTTTTGTTGCTAAAATGGCTCTCCTGTCTGCTGAAACGGCTGTGAAGAAAGGTGATGAAATTGTGCTCTAAAACGGCGTCATCTTCCTATCAAAATGGATATTTCTAATTTGATCCTTGGATGTTCTTACAATTTTGTAATCAAGCCCTCCGGATAAATTGTAATTGGATCCCTTTATTTTAGTGCCTTTTTCGATTTGGTCCTTCATTTCAGATTGTTTCAATCAATTCCCTAATTGGCCATCAAACTTTAATAATTATGCAATTAAACCCCTGATTTGAGCAAATTAATTTTTCAAAATTATAATTGGACCCCAAAACTTTAATTTCATCCAATAAAAAACCTAAATTGACTTAAAAATCAATTTTTCTTATAGTCCAACCCTCCATAAATTCAATTAAATCTTAGATAACATTTAATTGAGTCCATAAACATCTGATTTTGGACTTTTCTTCCTCAACTTGAATTTTCTTCATCAACAAGGCTCTCATTAGTAAAAAATATAACGTCAAATTTCAATTATTGTATTTCTAAGCCTCCTCAACTAATTCTAACCTTTCTTCGACATTCCAGAATCATTTTCTTGCTTATATTATTTTTTGATTTCTTCTGAATATATATATATATATATATATATATATATATATATATATATATATATATATATATTTGTATTTTCTCATTTTTTGTGTGGGAACCCAAAAATGGATAACAACACCATTTATCATGATATCCACATTCAAAAAAAATTCTCGCTTGAACCTTATGACTCACACCGATGCTGATTAGGCTGGCAACTATGATGATCGCAGCTCAATATTTGCCTATATTTGCTTCTTTGGCTCCAATCCAATATCTTAGAGCTCAAAAAAACAACGGGCTGTTGTAAGATCATCCATAGAAGCGGAATATAGAGCCCTTGCAAATGCAACCTCTAAAACCATCTAGTTATTTTCTCTATTTCAGGAACTTGGTCTATCTCTTACTTCGCCACCAACATTGCTTTGTGACAACCTGGGTGCTACCCAACGCAGTCTCAATCGCATCCAACACTCTCGAATGAAGCACATTCAAATTGACCTGCATTTTGTGTGGGATATGGCTTAGAAAAGATTGCTAAATGTTCATCTTGTACACAACCACGATCAACTTGTCGATCTCCTCACCAAGTCCCTGTCCACTCAATGAACTGAACGACTCAGAACCAAGATTGGCCTTGCTAATGGCAGCCCTATCTTGCGAGGGGCGTATTAAAAATCATTCCACATATCCTGCTTTAGATCATTCCAGAGATTCTGCCTCAAATCATATCACAAAAGACTAACCCATAATCAAGGCTCACAATGGTTACAATCTTCACAGCCATAATTATAGCTAGGTTTCCTAAAAATAATTTGTCTAATTCTATGTATATATACAGCTCTCAATTATTTGTAATTGTGTGGAAAAATAATACACTCATTCCATTAATACATTGTCTACATTTGAATTTCAACACGAGCATGGCTAATACTATATTTATTGCTTTTTTCTTACACGTGGAATAATAAAGATATTACTTTTATAAAATTCTAGAAAAATCTCTTCCCAAATTAAATATTTATTATGTATGATATTTAACAGGTGAAACCATTATAAGTTAGAATAAAAGCATAGAAAGATAAGAATAAATTGTTAACTCGTAGATAAAAAAATAACTTTCTTAAATAAATAAAAAAACTTAATTTTTTGGTTTGTGTGATTGGAAATGAAGAAGTAATCTTTCAAAGTGTGCTGTTTTCTAATTTATTTATTTAGCTATGTTGTTTTTTTAAAATTATACACACACACACAACTTAATTATAAGGTATTTTAAATACGACTCAAATGTTATTTATTTCCTCTTGAAAATGATGTTTTTTTGGATATCATTTCTAACTTTTATAGTGCATTAAAAAATTCTAGTATAATGTTGGAAAATTATACAAAATAAATAATTGTTACTTTAAGTGGATATTTGCACAGTACAACTGACTCTACTATAAAATCATCCTTTTCAACTTTTTTTTTTTTTTTTTTTTGTCATTTTCTATTGTATTCTCGATAATTTGCATGTCATATTATTCAACAGTTCTGGAGTTGCCTTATTTTCTCATAGAAAGCTGAAAAAAATACTTAAAATCTATTATATTCAACTATTTAATTAAACGTACAATTATTGAACGTCGTCGTCATCTAAGTATTGATTAAAATTCTCCGAAATCAAGTTATTTATAGATCTAATTTTACAATGTTAAAAACAATTTATAATTATATGTTCTTTGATATTTATTATTCAAGATTCATTACATCTAAAATATTTATCTTTTGCAGGTTTAAGATTCAAGTTTCATGACCCTCTGAAAGATATTAATAAAAGCAATGAAGATAATGCATTGTATAATCTTTTAAAGTTTTCTCATTAAAAAAAAAAAAAAAACCAGCACCGTTCCCACACCTATGATATTTTTCGAAATAATTCATAAATATTTTTTTGAAAAAAAAAATAGTTCATCGCTCATCATTTGATGAAAAAAGAATAGCTTTCAGGCGGCGGATAAGAAGAGCAGCATCTTTGATGTCATCAGACGATTATTGTACGCAACAATCTTGATAGACATTATAATATGAGGTTGAAAACAACATGTTGACGATTCATTATAAGATCGAGACTGCTATTATTTACAAGTGGGGCTGGACATTTGAGGATGAGAAAGAATAATTATCTTTATCAAGCTGGTTATAATTGTTTTTTTAAAATATTTTTTATTTAAAAAATATATTAAAATAAATTTTTATATTTTTAAAAAAATTATTTTTGATATTAGTACATTAAAATAAATTTGAAAATATTAATTAAAAAAATTTAAATTTTTTTCAAAAATATTTTTAAAATTAAAAAAACAAATAGGACAAGCTAGTATGATATCACATGTTTTATAACAAGTTAATAATAATTTTTAAAATATAGAAAATTGTTTCAAAGTGTAGAGAATATTTTAAATGTTTTGGGTTTAGTAGCCAAACCAGACTCAATAATCTATCTAAATGCTAATTAATTTTTTTATTATTAAAATATCCTAAACAAAAATTATTTATTTTTTTTTAATATAAAAAAATTTAAACTATTCATGAAGTATCCTATATAATTTTCTTATAAATGTTTTTTATTTTTTATAAAAAAACATTTAAACTATCATTTAAGTATCCTAAATAGAAATGTAAAATAATTTTTCTATAATGTTTTTCTTATTTTTTTTGTACAAAAATATTTAAACTAACCTTAAAGTATCCTAAATAAAAATTTTAATTATTTTTTTATAAATTATTTTTAATATATTTTAAAAAAATAAGTCTGGTAGTTAAGTCAGATCCAAGAATTTTGGTCCCACAATTATGTTAAACCCAAATAATCTTTGATCTAATAATTATACCTTGATCTAATATATGCCAACAATTTTTAAAATAAAAAATAGAAAAAACAATCTCTTTGTGCTTATCTAAACATCTATAATGCAGCCTATAATATAAATATAATATGATTAATAGTGTTTTTAAAATAAAAATTAGAAAAGACAAGATCTTTAACATGGTATATGGTAAAAACATTTTATATCTATACTTATGCATGCAGTACATTGTTTTTTAACGTATTTTAAAGGATAGCATAATAATGCGAGGTTGGCTGTCATTGGTTTTTGTCTTTCATTCTCATCATCATATACTTATTTCCTGCCTCTATTTTTCTCGCCATTTCCCCTCCTGCCAAAAAGGCCAAAGGGAGAGGGTTATTTATTGCAATGCTCGTTGATGATATTAGTTCATATACATACGGAATGTTTAATGGTTGCTGTTTCTAGGTGATATTGTGTTGAGTTGAGTAGCTAGTAGTTAGAGACCGACTGAGTTGAGTAAAACAATAATAAAAAAAAAAGAGAACAGAAGTGAAGATCAGTTTTCCTCTCTTTCTTTCGTTTGTAAGTATACATGATAACTTCTTTTCTTTCTGTTTTTTTTTCCCCTTTCTTCCTTTCCTTTGAATGTATGATTATGACAACTTCTCTGGTGATGTGCTGTGCTGTGCTCTGTGTGTACAGAGGGATATGAGAGAAAGAAAAATGGACTTGGATAACAGGGCCACTCATGGGCTGCATACTGTTAAAGAAGAAGATGTGGAGGGAGACATTGAAAACGATGCCAAAGGAATACTAAATTCGGACAACGGTGCTCACAGCACTGAACCCCTCTTGGTGAAAAGGAGGAATACAACATCCCAGATTGCCATTGTTGGTGCCAACATTTCTCCTATTGAAAGCCTTGACTACGAGTAAGTGAGATGTGTTTTTTGTTCCCCCTTTTCTGTTTGCTTCAGTGAATAACTTCTACAATGCCAATTCCCGAGAGAATCAGATTTGCCTTTTGTAATCATAAACTCACAACATATTCTTTATTTACTGTCTTTTTTTCCTTTTACAGAATCTGGTTATTTAATCACTGATTAGATTAGAAAAGAACCTGAGAGCTTATGGAATCATAGACATTCATACATCTCATAAAATCACAAAATATGAACATAAAATTTATGGTGCTCATAGAAGAGAGATAGATATAAGAAGGAAAAAAAGAGAGAGAGAATAAAGAAAGTACTTTTAAATAATCTTATTATTTCTTACAAGTTTCGGATTTGATTTTCATTTTCATCATTAATTTCTAGTGAATACACGAAGTAACTAATTAATGTTTGGTACACATATGATTCTTTATCAGCTTGGCTTCTTGATAGAAGATAAAAATGCTAACGTCTGTCTTTTTTATTTGTCGTCCTACAGGATTGCTGAAAATGAATTATTTAAACAAGATCGGAGATCAAGAAAGAAAGTTCAGATATTTCAGTATATTTTACTGAAGTGGACATTTGCACTTCTTATTGGCCTTTTCACAGGACTTGTTGGCTTTTTTAATAATATCGCAGTTGAGAACATATCTGGTTTCAAGCTGTTGCTGACTAATAAGCTCATGAGAAAGCAACAGTAAGCTCAGCCTATCACAACCTCACTGTATTGGAATTTTGGTCTACAAGTAGCCTGGACTTAATTTCTTTGTACACCCTTTTTTTTTTCAAATTTTGTTTTCAGTACTTAAGGTATAATGACTTTTGAACCAATGGCAATGCGTTTGAGATCCTGAATTAAGTTTGTTTGCCAATCTATACGATAACTATGACATGGTAATGCCTCTAGTGCAGATATTACGAGGCTTTTGCAGCATTTGCTGGTTGCAACATGGTGTTGGCGGCTGCTGCTGCAGCTCTATGCTCTTTCATTGCTCCAGCAGCAGCAGGTTCTGGTATTCCTGAAGTGAAAGCCTATCTTAATGGCATTGATGGTCATTCTGTACTGGCTCCTGGTACCCTATTTGTAAAGGTCAGTGAATTACAGTGTCTAGACGTGCTTTCTGCTCATACATAATATCAACCTCTCTGAAAGACAGAATAATTCAAAGTGTTCGCTAGTCCTTTATCTAGGCATCTGCAAAAGATACTTGCATGCACGTGTAATTTTAGTCCAAAAGGATTGTGCGAGGTCTTAGATGCTGCGCCAAACTTCAGTGCTATAACGCGAAAGATGTCACTAACCTTCTAATTTTTCAGAGCTTCTATTTGAAGATTTTGGTCTAGACCCTCAGAGAACATGAAGCTTTTGTCCACCTAGGTTAATGAAATCTAGTGAACTTGCTTTCCTCAATGTTTGTGAATTTGATCTGTTCAGTGTTTCCTGGTATTGCTTTGTTCTTTTCTCTCGTATTTTGTCTGTTTTTAGAATATGATATGCATTCATACTATTTTTGCAATTCAGAATCTGACTTTACGTTTCTGAAATTATTACCTTTCTCTGAAATGATATTTCTGTGGTGTTTACAATTCTGAATGTGGCAGATTCTTGGTTCTATTCTCGGTGTTTCTGCTGGATTTGTTGTGGGTAAAGAAGGGCCTATGGTTCACACTGGTGCATGCATAGCCTCTTTATTAGGGCAGGGGGGTTCTCGCAAATACCATTTGACTTGGACATGGCTCAGATATTTCAAAAATGATCTTCAGAGACGAGATTTGATCACTTGCGGAGCTGCTGCTGGTGTGGCAGCTGCTTTTCGTGCTCCAGTTGGAGGCGTTCTTTTCGCTCTTGAAGAAGCAGCTTCATGGCACGTAACTCTTCCATCTCTGCGTGTTGCTGTCTTATTCATAGCTTATTTATTTAACGCACATAAGAATCTTAGTTTATTTGTTTAATATGCGTGTTCGTGCAATTGTTATCTATGCACAACTGATGAAGATCAGCATCTTGTTTTTTCTTGTTTTGACATGCTTCAGGTGGCGGAGTGCTCTTCTTTGGAGAGCTTTTTTCACTACAGCAGTGGTTGCTATAGTTTTGAGAGCTTTTATGGAATTTTGCGGTACCGGGAAGTGTGGGATTTTTGGGAAAGGAGGTCTAGTAATGTATGATGTGAGTTCAGAAAAGGTGCAATATAGTGGCCCGGATGTTTTAGCTGTGATACTCTTAGGCATCATCGGGGGGATTTTTGGAAGCCTGTATAACTATCTTGTGGATAAGGTTCTCCGTACTTACAGCATCATTAACGAGTATGTCACTGTGCCATCCTATTTGATTACAACAGATTGCTTCCTTTTTTGATTGATAATCACTTGTTATCATGCTGCTGCAGAAAAGGTGCTGCATTTAAAATCTCACTTGTCATTGCCATCGCCCTGTTGACATCCTGTTGTTCTTACGGCCTGCCTTGGTTCGGGAGGTGCATCCCCTGCCCTACTCATATAACAGTGAGTTGTCCCAACACTGATGAATCTGGAAATTACAAAAGTTTTCAGTGCCCACCTGGTTATTACAATGACATTGCCTCCCTTTTTCTAAGCACTAATGATGATGCTATTCGCAACCTCTTTAGCGCCAGCACTAAAAAAGAATTTCGTATATCCACTCTCTTCCTCTTTTTCTCTGCTGTTTATTGTCTTGGCATTGTTACATATGGAATTGCTATCCCATCTGGACTTTTCATCCCTGTTATTTTAGCTGGAGCTTGCTATGGCCGTCTTGTTGGGAGACTATTTAGATCCATCTCTAACCTTGACACCGGTCTATTTGCCTTACTTGGAGCTGCATCCTTCCTTGGTGGTACCATGAGAATGACAGTTTCCCTTTGTGTAATACTGCTCGAACTCACTAATGATTTATTGTTGCTTCCCCTTGTGATGTTGGTTCTCCTTATCTCAAAAACTGTGGCTGATAACTTCAACAAGGGTGTCTATGACCAAATTGTGAAATTGAAAGGATTGCCTTACATGGAGGCCCACGCAGAACCTCATATGAGGCATTTGGTTGCACGTGATGTTGTCTCTGGTCCACTGGTAACTTTTCTTGGTATTGAAAAGGTGGGCAATATACTGCATTCTTTGAGGACAACTGGACATAATGGGTTCCCAGTGATTGATGAACCACCTTTCTCAGATGCACCAGAACTGTGCGGCCTTGTCTTGAGGTCACATTTGCTTGTTTTGCTTAAAGGCAAGAATTTTTCAAGGGAAAGGATACCTGCTGGTCAAGAGATCTTGCGTAGATTTGCAGTATTTGATTTTGCTAAAGCTGGATCTGGGAAGGGTGTCAAGTTAGAGGATCTGGATATTGAAGAGGAAGAGATGGAGATTGATATGTGCAGCAGATCCTTCACCATGCAACCATGACATGCACGCAGTCCACCTTCGCCAGGCAACCATGACATGCACGCAGTCCACCTTCGCCAGGCACGTCTGCACCACGTTTGTGAATCATGGCTGACATGTCACAGTAGTTAGTGTTTAAATGATGCAAATAATTAGTGGGGTTAGTGCCCTGCTTTTCGTTGTATGCAGAATGTGTGTGGGAATCATGCACCGATTAATTCTGCCATTAATTCCATTTCGTTGTAACAGTTATTTTTATTCATTCGTTGGTTGGCTATAAAAAGTCAACTGAAGTGTAATAGAGGATATGAATTAATTATGCAAAACTCTCTTCTCTGTTTCTCATTCTGTCAATTCTCCTTCTTTTCATAAATTACACATATCAATTGGTATCAGAGCCTCTCATTTCCATGGAGACTAGGAACAAAAGCAATACTGAGTTTCGCAATGAGGTCACTGAAGCATTGGCTCAGCATGCATCTCAATTTGATCTCCTCAAAACCCAACATGAGTCTCGTTTCGATCTCCTGAACAACAACATGAATCAAGTTACCACCTCCCTCCAAAACCTCCAAAACACAATCAGTGAATTACAGGCGTTGTCATTACGTCAGAGTTCCAATCAACCAACCATTATGCAAGATGTCCATTCTTTCACCAAGGGCGAAAATTCCCAAAAGGGTCGACAACTAGCTTCTGCTTGTTCCTTTCCAAGTGCTGGTTTTGATAGGAGTCATCAACAGCTCAAACTCTCGTTTCCAAAATTCTGTGGTGATGAACCCACAGGATGGGTTTATAAGGCAGAGCAATTCTTCGAGTTTCAGAACATTGCGAATGAGCAAAGAGTGCAACTCGCTTCTTTCCACCTGGACGGATTAGCTTTGCAGTGGCACCGTTGGCTGACTAAGTACATGGGGACACTCACCTGGCCTGAATTTACAGCAGCACTCCTCCAACGTTTTGGTCCAACTGAGTATGAGGATCCCTCTGAAGCTTTAACTCGTTGCAAACAAGTCACAACAGTAGCAGCGTACCAGGAAGCTTTCGAAGGGCTATCACATCGTGTGGATGGGTTACCAGAACCATTCTTGGTTGGATGTTTCATTGCAGGACTTCGGGATGATATTCGTCTGGATGTCAAAATTAAACAGCCGAAGACTCTAGGAGACACCATTGGAGTTGCTCGCCTGGTGGAGGAACGTAATCTCCTGCAAAGGAAAGGTAATACATTTGCTCGATCTCCTGTCATTTCTCGTCCTCTGTCTAACACCAACAGTGGTGTCTTGGGACCACCACCAGCATCCAAACCTATCAACAACTCTGCTCCATCCTCATTTAGAAGGATAACCAATCAGGAAGCTCGTGAAAGACGTGAGAAGGGTCTTTGTTTTTATTGTGATGAAAAATTCATACCAGGGCATCGTTGTCAAAGGCCACAGCTGTTTATGATTGAAGATTCTACACCAGCAGACACCGATATCAGTGAGGATTGCACCGTTGACATTGCCACTGTGGAATCTTTTCCAGAGATATCTTTTCATGCCATTGCTGGAACTGAGCATCCACAGACCATTCGCGTAATAGGGAAATTGAAGAACAAAGATGTCACAGTGTTGATCGATGGAGGAAGTACACATAATTTCATCGACCAATCCATTGTCTCTCAATTTGGGCTGCAAGAAATTCGAGATAAGACGTTTCAGGTGATGGTGGCCAATCGTGAGAAGATTGTTTGTGGCGGACGTTGTCTTGCTCTCTCCCTACTCATCCAAGGTCATGTGGTCATTGCTGATTTTTATGTCTTACCTGTTGCTGCTTGTCATGTGGTTTTAGGCGTACAATGGCTTGCGACTCTTGGTCCAATAGAAACAGATTATCGAAATCTCACGATGAGTTTCACAGATGGGGGTATCAAACGCATGTTTCAGGGAATTGGTCGTGCAGGGCTGGAGGCCTTATCCAATAAGGACTTTTTTAACTTGCAACAAACTGGGTTGTTTCTCCAGATTACTATGACTGAGCATGTGGACTCCACTACCACTTATTCCAGTGATCTCGTAGCCATTCTTGACAAATTTTCGCATGTTTTTGACACTCCAACAACTTTGCCACCACATCGTTCACATGACCACCGTATTCTACTTCAACCCAACAGCGAACCTGTTAGTGTTCGTCCATACAGGTACCCATACTATCAAAAAACTGAGATTGAAAAAATGGTTAAAGAACTTCTTGAATCCGGTTTAGTTCGTCCAAGCAACAGTCCTTTTTCTTCTCCTGTCTTGTTGGTAAAGAAGGCAGATGGAACGTGGCGATTCTGTATCGATTTTCGGGCACTCAATCACATTACAGTGAAGGATAAATACCCTATTCCAATTGTTGATGAGCTCTTGGATGAGCTGCATGGTGCCAGGTTTTTTACAAAACTGGATTTACGTTCAGGGTACCACCAAATTCGGGTTCAGGAGTCAGACATCCAGAAAACAGCTTTCCGCACACATGAAGGACACTATGAATTTGTGGTAATGCCGTTCGGTCTTACGAATGCCCCAGCGACTTTCCAAAGCCTCATGAACGATCTGTTCAGGCCATATCTTCGCAAGTATATTATTGTGTTCTTCGATGATATTTTGATTTACTCTAAAAATTGGGATGAACATGTTTCACATATCATTAGTGTTCTAACCATTTTGTCCAGTAACAGTTTGTATGTCAAGAAATCAAAATGTCAGTTTGGCGTATCACAGGTGAATTATTTGGGCCATGTCATATCAGAGAAAGGAGTCGAGGTTGATCCTTCCAAGATTCAGGCAGTGGTTGATTGGCCTGAGCCTACAACAGTGAAGGGTGTGCGTGGCTTCTTGGGGTTGGCAGGATATTATAGAAAATTTATCAGTGGCTTTGGCAATATTGCAGCACCATTGACTCATTGTTTAGGCAAGGAAGGATTTCGTTGGGGAATAAATGAGTCCACCGCCTTCAACAAACTTAAACAGGCCTTGACTTCACCTCCTGTTCTGCGTTTGCCTGATTTTTCTCAGCGTTTCTTCATTGAATGTGATGCTTGCGGTACTGGAATAGGTGCTATTCTTATTCAACAAAGTCAGCCTATTGCATTTTTTAGTGAGGCATTGAAGGGTTCATCGTTGGCACTCTCCACTTATGAAAAAGAAATGTTGGCCATTGTCAAAGCCATCCGAAAGTGGCGACCTTATCTTCTGGGGCGACCCTTCACTGTTAGGACTGATCACAAGAGTCTCAAGTTTCTTTTGGAACAACGCATCACAACTCCTGCACAAACTCGTTGGCTTCCAAAACTCCTCGGTTATGATTATGTGGTGGAATACAAAAAGGGGCCTGAAAACAAAGGTGCTGATGCTCTGTCCAGGAAAGTCGAGATCAACTTTATGGCAGTTTCCTTGCCTCAGTCCGATTGGTGGATGCGTCTGCAACAAGAGGTTCAACAAGACCCTTTCTACACTGATTTATTCAAGCTGAATTCTGGTCAGCAACGACAACTGTATACTTGTAAAGATGGTGTGTGGTTCAAAGGTGGCAAGGTATATTTGAATCCCTCTTCTCCATTAATTCCTTTAGTTTTGGCAGAGCATCACTCTTCTCCTATTGGCGGTCATTTTGGTTACCACAAAACTTTAGCAAGGATCCGAGGTACCTTCTTTTGGCCAAAACTTCGACAACATGTCAAAGATTTTATCCAACGCTGTGATACCTGTCAACGTTGCAAGACAGATTGTTTGAGTCCGCCTGGGTTGCTGCAGCCCTTGTCTATTCCAACAAAAATATGGGCTGAGGTATCTATGGATTTTGTGGAAGGATTGCCTCCTTCGTTGGGCAACACAGTGATCATGGTTGTGGTGGATCGTTTGAGCAAATATGCCCATTTTGTAGCTTTGAAGCATCCATTCACGGCCATTACTGTGGCCAAATCTTTCATTGCTAATGTTGTCAAGCTGCATGGCATTCCTGTGTCTATTGTCAGCGATCGTGACAAAGTATTTTTGAGTTCTTTTTGGCAAACTCTGTTTCATCTGCAGGGTACTCAGCTCAATATGAGCTCCAGTTATCATCCTCAATCGGATGGACAAACTGAGGTAGTCAATCGGACACTGGAGCAGTATTTAAGATGTTTTACGGGTGATCAACCACATAAGTGGGTGGATTGGTTGCCTTGGGCAGAATTCAGTTATAATACTGCCATTCACTCTTCCACGAAGATTTCACCATTTGAAGCAGTTTATGGCATTTCACCACCAACCGTGCTTTCCTATGTGCCAGGAACTACTCGTGTCCAAGCTGTGGATGAGTTTCTACGTGATAGAGATTCAGTCCTTCAGGAATTACGCCATCAACTAGTCCTTGCGAGAGATCGTATGAAAACTCAAGCTGACAAACATCGCCGTGAGGTTCATTTTTCTGTGGGCGATCTTGTTTATCTGAAGTTACAACCATATCGGCAAACATCAGTTGCTTTTCGCAAGTCAATCAAACTGGCACCACGTTACTTTGGCCCTTATCCAGTGTTAGCTAAGGTGGGGGAAGTTGCCTATAAGCTTGCCTTACCTGCTGGATCTAACATTCATGATGTTTTTCATGTGAGTCGCCTACGTAAATGTTTGAGTTCTGTGGTTCCAGTCTCTCCGGAGCTTCCACCAGTATCAGTGACTTCAACCATTCTGCCACAGCCTGAGTTGGTCTTGGATCATCGTGTCATATGCAAGGGTCAGTATCGACCTAAAAAGGAGGTTCTTATCAAATGGAAAGGTGCCGCTGTGGAAGATGCTACGTGGGAAAATTTGTGGCGTTTTATGAAGACTTATCCTGATTTTATCCTTGCGGACAAGGATACTGTGAGGGTAGGGGAATGATATGTGCAGCAGATCCTTCACCATGCAACCATGACATGCACGCAGTCCACCTTCGCCAGGCAACCATGACATGCACGCAGTCCACCTTCGCCAGGCACGTCTGCACCACGTTTGTGAATCATGGCTGACATGTCACAGTAGTTAGTGTTTAAATGATGCAAATAATTAGTGGGGTTAGTGCCCTGCTTTTCGTTGTATGCAGAATGTGTGTGGGAATCATGCACCGATTAATTCTGCCATTAATTCCATTTCGTTGTAACAGTTATTTTTATTCATTCGTTGGTTGGCTATAAAAAGTCAACTGAAGTGTAATAGAGGATATGAATTAATTATGCAAAACTCTCTTCTCTGTTTCTCATTCTGTCAATTCTCCTTCTTTTCATAAATTACACATATCAGAGATGTATGTAGATCTTCATCCAATTAGCAATGCATCCCCGCACACCGTGGTTGAGACAATGTCACTTGCCAAAGCTGCAATTCTCTTTCGAAAAATTGGTCTCAGGCACATGTGTGTAGTGCCACTAAGTCAAGGGGTAAGACGCACAATCTTTCTCAATAGCCTTCTTCTTTGTCTGATGTGTAGTGTTTGGGCAGCAATTGTTTTCTTTAAAAGGCAAAAGGCATCGTAAAAGCTTCTGCGTATCAAATATCTGTAAGAAGTTGGCTAATGAGTTTGTGTTTTTTCTTATTAACTTGTTGCAGAGACCTCCAATTGTTGGGATTTTGACTCGACATGACTTCATGCCAGAGCATATCTTGGGACTCTACCCTCATATCAAGCCTCACAAGTAGACCAAGCAATCAAACTCTGTGTTTGGTGAGCAGTGGCTGTGTAATTATGCTTCAGTAGGGGTTCTTTGTTTGCAGATGACTGAGTTGTTCGTTGGTCTTTCAACAAGTGAGATCTTCCATTAGAGTTGAAGGGGAAGCCTCTTCCTTAAACATGTAAACAAATTCATCACCGCAGTGAATTCGAGGTCATTTTACAATCCGCAATGTACGTAGATGTTTATTCTTAAAACTCCGTGAAACCATCTCATAATCGGGATGGACACCTTGAAGCTCCATGAAAGATAAATGATCTCCTAGCGCCACACAATAAATAGGAATATTCACGTCCATGCAACAGCCATATACCTCCAAGTGCTTGATGCTTTGTTTTTACCGTCCCTTTTCGTTTTAATTTTCAATGGTATTGTTTATACAGTTTTTTTACAAGATCCTTTGTCATGTTTTTCTTGTTCCCTAATTTGATCTTATACGTTGTTGCATATTTATGAAAATATGGTGTCAGAACTCAGAAGTGATGAGATCCTTTGTCATGTTTTTCTTTTTCCCTAATTAAGTATAGGATGCATGACACACAACTCTACTAATAATATTCTTGTGAAGAACAGTATTATCAATTCTAATGTTGTGGCTTCAGAATATGTCGATCCTCCTTGATCTTGAGAATGTGGGGATGGTTCTGTCTGTAACTACTGATATAAGGACTAAAACAAAGGGAGATACTTTTATAGCAAGGATTGAACAAATATTTTCCAGATGATAGCTCAAAGATCACGCAAAACAACAGCCAGAATTATGAAAGAAGAGAGAGAGGACTAATTGTTAGGTTTGTTGCAACAACCATCCTTTTGAAGAGGATGGCTGCTATTATCAAAGAAAGAAGTATGACAACTTGTGAGAAAATCAAGGAGGGTTGCTAGTGCAGCAATCGAAAATCACAACTATTGACAAAAAATGACTATCATTATTGACAAAAGAGTAGGAGGAGTTACCATTACAACTATAAATAAAGGCATCATTTAGAGAGTAAAATGAGAGGAGAACAAGAGAGAAAAATGAGTGGCTGCGGCCTTGTGCAATAGTGTGTGTGAGAGCAATGTGAGTTAATTTGAGTGGATGTGATCTTCCTCCTTCATCTATATGTGTTGTAATCTTTCTCTATCTTCAATAATATGGACTTTTCATGTTGATACAGGTGATTTGCTAAACCACGTTAAACATTGCGTCAGCGTGCTCAACCTCCAACAGATAATGATCATAAACACCACCGATCCTAAACCTTTACACTAATGTTAGGAGTTAGTTAGGCAATAACATTGTTCCTAATCTTCCTAATATCTCCAGGAATTCGTCCTCAAGGAGTACACAAGCACAGGTGAACAACCCAAGATTTCACATTCATCATTTTTAATAAGAATCACCTTGTAATAATCAGTAATAGGACCCAATCCAATCCAATACCAAGCCATAAATCTCTATCCAAATATCACATATCATCATGATTGGGCATAATACTTTTCAATGGAGGTAGAGGTTTCAAGTTGCCAATTGTAGGGTTCCATAAAGCACTCTCACAACCACGAAAAGGAAATTTATTTAAAAAAAAAATTCCATAACAAAGACCACAAATATTCATTGGCATGCCAAAAACAGTGTCATGGTATAAAAGTCCAACAGTTTTATCTACGAATAACTCTTCTCGTACTAGATGCTTATTGGGAGGTGGATGATCCATATCATGGACATGACAAACCAAATGTCATTGTTGCTATAGTAATTTTTTAGATGCATGGAGATAAATTTGGGACTTGAAATAATAGGGGTATTGATAGACATTATTTATTAGCTTGGTCTTCAGGCTCAACTCTTTTGGGTTTGACACTTTACCATGCCTAACCCTACTGGTCTGATCTTTCACGGGCCCTAACCCTCTATAGACCCCACTCTTTGTAGGTGTGATCCTTCATAGGCTCAATGTGTTGTCAGCTTCAATCTTGGGCATTGTTTGGGTCTAGACTTATGGCCTAGACCATGAGATTTTTTACTAAGCCCAGGCTCCGTGCTAGGCGCCCCTTACTTGGCTCCCCACGCCAATCTCTCTACATTATGCCTGGTGCTTACCTCTTGTGCTAGGTATGTTTTTTTCACTAACTTAATCATTTTAGCCTAAATCCTACTTTCCCTACACTTTTAGATGCGCAAAAGTCTGTCATGGTGTGCTGTGTTCTATCTCTCTCTCTCTCTCTTATCATATTAGGTAGTCCAAAGCTCTAGCATATTTGAGACTCGATTACTATTAATCCTAGAAGTGCCTTACCAAACAATTATGTCTTGAATGGTCACTCATCGAGAAAGTTCTCCATTGACTTGGCAAGATGAGGTTCTTAAAGACTCTAAGCCCACACTCTATGCACCATCTTCTTTAGTTTTTAGGTTTCATCCTAAGACATTTTTTTATCGTGTGGCTTGCCTCTATGGGTCGTCTTAACACCATGGACAAACTACATGTTTTTTAGATCATTCTCTATTTGACATGTATCCTTTGTGGTTTGTAAGTTGAAACACATGGATATTTATTCTTTTAGTGTCTTTTCTCTGCTACAGTTTGGGGTGCTATCATGAGCATGACACTTATGGGTCGACTTTCTTTGACATGACATCAACTACTTTAGTGGACATACATACACTTAAAAAGAAAAAAAAAAAGGAATTAATGCATCTATTTGCTTGATTAGCCCTTTTAATCTTAGTTTACTTCATCTGATATGAGATTTGTTGTTTGTCTTCACAGTTTGCTTTTGTAATTTTGTAGTTTCTTTTTTAACTTTTACACTTCGTGGTAAGATGAACTAGAGTAACAAGCTTATATACTTCTTAGGGTAAGCCCCTTGTACCTTGTATAGTTTTTTTATCCTTTTAATACAATTACTTTTTATCCAAAAAAAAAATAAAAATATCTCTATCTCTTAACTAGATAATTTCATTGAAAAACAAGTTTGTATTTTAGATGTTTTGGCTAGATTGAGTAAAATATAGTTCTTGATTCAAGATTAATTTATAAGGATAAAATGATTTTCCAACTCTTTTACTTTAATAAAAAGAGAAAGATTCAAAGGCTATATAATATCTTCAGAACTACTTTGTAAAGAGTTTATGATTTTTCTATTCCTCATGTATTCACACACGAATTTGACTTTTTTTTTAAAAAAAATATAATTGTTATTTCTCTCTATAAATATTTCTTATTTCAGTATTTGAAAATCCTATAATTTATAATAGAGAATTTTTTACTAATTCTTGGCTTTTTAATTTTAATTGCAAAAACTAAATAATTAATTATTATATTCAATCATATAAATCTTATTCATAATCATATGAGATTTCGAGATCTCATGGGGTAATATGATTTGCAAACAATTTTGAATTGTCCTATAGTTTACGCACAGCTAAGACAAAATCTCTATCATCACCTCTTGTAAAATTAGATCATTAATAGAAAATTAGACAAAATCCCAAATAAACCTTCATGTTTAAAATCATCTTATGATTATTAATATAATTTTTTTTTTCATTTTCAGTTTTTTTCCTTTTTTCCTTCTTTTTTTTGTTTTTTTTTTTGTTTTTTTTTTTTTACGATTTGATAACCTTTTTAATAAATGCTAGCAAGAAAGCAGGTTCATGCAGAATCACGCGCATCCTAGAAACCATAGGATTGTAGATAACAAAGCGAAAATTGATTGGAAGAGACCTTTCTACCTAGTGGTTGGGTGACGCTGAATACAGATGGGGCATTTAAAGCCTCACTGGGTACTGCTATAGCTGGAGGTCTTGTCAGGGATGTTGCTGGGGGTTGGCTTAAGGCCTTTGCTTACCATCTTGATATATGTTCAGTGCTTTGTGCTGAGCTATGGGGCATTTTTTTTTTTTTTTTTAATTTATGTGATGTTCAGGCTAATTTACGAGCATCATGACTAATCCAATGATTCACTGAACATCCTGCAAATCCAATGAGTATATAATGCACCGGGGATGATAGACATGCACAATAAAATTTAAACTCTGGTACAGAAAAAGATAACAAACCTTTCCACCGCTAGGTCAAGACCTCGATTGCTAGCTATGGGGTATTTTAAAAGGTATAGATATGGCTTGGTGGGTGGATTATAGAAAACATCATCGTGGAAGTTGATTCTAAGTTTGCAGTGTGGACCTATTGCTTCAACATGATTCTTCTCATGGTAGCTATTACTGAGCTTCTGCAACGTCAATGGCACGTCCGGCTTAGATTGTGTCGTTGTCTGTCGCGGGAACATATGATGGAGGGTGATCTGAGTAAAAATCCAACCTTTACTATTACTTACCCCAGTAGGCAACAGCCTACAAACAATATAATAACGGGCTTCTGTTGTCAGTTTAATGGGCCACAAAGAGAATAGGCCCATGCCACAAGGAAATCTGAGACACAGTAGTGGAGAGTTAGGAGCAAGTAAACGCAATGAGTTATGGAGGGAAGAGATGGGTGAATTACACTGACACCTTTTGGTTTTGGAGGCAATAGAAGCCAATGTCCAAAACCAAAGCACACATCTTTTCGTTTCCCGCCCACTGTTTTTCCCTTTAAATCCACCATTACTTGTTACATTTTAGTTTTGTTGCTGTCATTAATCCAACAACCAAACCCCAAACCTAACCCAGGCCACCGCAAAGGACAAAGAACAAAGCAGAAGCAGGAGGGGTTTGTCGATAAGGGCAGGAAAGAAAGATGGGATCTTCATCAATATTGGATACAACAACAAATGACCCAGTTGATAATACTATTTCTTCTTCATCATCTGGTTATCATCCAACCTCAATCTACTTGATGTTTGTTTGATGATTGGATTATGAATGGTTCGTTGGTTTTTCGCTTTTGTATTTTTATTTAAGATTTGTGAAGGACTATTAACATTATTCTATGTAGTCAAAGGCAAAGCATCCTACTTTCCTTCTTTCCATCACCCAAAACTTAGACCCATGATCCAATTCATCAACTTGGTTTTTTATTTTTTCATTTTTGCAAATTGGGGTTTGTTTGTCTGTTCGTTTGTTTGTTTCCGAGTTAAAACTTGTACTCAATATACAAATCTTTGGTGCTTAGGCAGGAAGCTGTACAGTTTCTGTTAGAAAACAAAACCTGTTAAGAAAAAATTGAGAATTTAGATTTCTTTCGTGTATGAAGAGTATTATGGTGCACTATCTTGATTGTATCTGAGTCCTAGTCTCATTTTCCTAGCGTACTTTATGCATGTAGTTTGAGATTTGTGTAAGCGTTATTATACTTCTTGATTTAATGGCTGTGTGACCTTGTTATTTAAATTGTCATAATAGAAGTTTCAGGGCATGTTTCGTAGTGCACTCAAGTAAGATTGGAAATATGAAATCCATTAATAATTAGCTTTCTTGATTTGATGGGTTTGTAACCCTGTTATTTGCCGCGTTTGTATTAAAAATTCAAGAACACGTTTGATATTTGAGTCAAGTATGTTTGGAAATGTGAGAAGCATCAATTATTAGCTTTCTTGATTTGTTACTTGCCACTAATTTATTAGAAGATTTAGAACACGTTTCATATGTCAGTCAGGCATGTTTGGAAATGCGACAAGCATCAATTATTAGCTTTCTCAATTTGTTATTTGCCACTATTTTATTAGAAGAGTCATGCATGTTTGGAAATGCGAGAAGCATCAATTATTAGCTTTCTCAATTTGTTATTTGCCACTAATTTATTAGAAGGTTTAGAACACGTTTGATATTGCGGTCAAGTATGTTAGGAAATGTGAGAAGCATCAATTATTAGCTTTCTCAATTTGTTATTTGCCACTATTGTATTAGAACACGTTTGATATTTCGGTCAATTATGTTTGTAAATGTGAGACTCATCAAATACCAGTTTTCTTGATTTGTCGTTTGCCACTGTTGTATTAAAAATTCTAAAACAAGTTTGATGTTTGGGTCAAGAATGTTTGGAAATGTGAGAAGCATCAACTATCAGCTTTCTCAATTTGTTATTTGCCACTATTTTATTAGAAGATTTATAACATGTTTGATATGTCAGTCAAGTATATTTGGAAATGTGAGAAGCATCAATTATCAGCTTTCTTGATTTGTTATTTGTCATTATTTTATTAGAAAATTTTGAACATGTTTGATATTTCAGTCAAGTATGTTTGGAAATGTGAGAAGCATCAATTATTAGCTTTCTCAATTTGGTAATTGCCAATATTGTATTAGAACATGTTTGATATCTCCATCAAGTATGTTTGTAAATGTGAGAAGCATCAAAAACCAGCTTTCTCAATTTGTTATTTGCCACTGTTTTATTAGAACATGTTTGATTTTTGGGTCTAGTATGTTTAGAAATGCGTGAAGCATCAATTATTAGCTCTCTCGGTTTGGTTGGTTTGTAACCCTTTATTTGCCACTGTTGCAATAAAAAGTTTTAGGGCACATTTGATATTCGATCAAACATGATTGAAAATGCGAAAAGCATTACTTATTAGCCCTCTTGATTTGGCGCGTCTGCAATCTGGTTCATAAATTCTCTAATAAAATAGAGAATCTTGAGAGTGTTTTGTATACCTTAAATTCAATTATTAGCTTTCTCAATTTGTTACATAAATGTGAACAGCAATTTGGTATTTTGAAATGCAAAACGCACCGCATCAATTTGAGAAAGCTAGAGAGAGAGAGAGTGATATAACGGTTTTTTTTTTCCACTAGAAAACTCACTTTGTACGAGGGAGTACTGCATGAACTAATATGGTTGATTGATAGCACACTACAAAATGACTTTTTTTGTTACATTCAAATTCTAATGCATTTTGCTTCATGACTGACGTTAAACAATCCAAGTATTAGCCTTTTTGCTTCATCACTAAACTTTTGAATTTTGCAGTAGGTATGAGGAAGAACAAAAAAGGGAAACAAAAATCTTCAGTGTCTAATGTAAAGAAAGAAGTGCCAGAAAAAAACACAAAAGGGAAGAAGAGAAATTCCCTTGATACCAACAAGGAAGAGCCTACTGGTGGCGATGGTTCACTGAAAAGGCCTAAGAGAGCTGCTGCATGCAAAGATTTCAAGGAGAAATCTGTACGATTGCATGAAGAGAAGTCTTGTGTTGTTGAATCAAAGAAAGAACAAGTTGTCGATGAAGAAATTCTAGCTGTTCGTTTGACTCAAGGGCAAGAAGAGGGTCGCCCAAACAGGAGATTGATTGATTTTGTTGTGCATGATGAAAATGGCAACCCACAGCCCTTGGAGATGGTTGAAGTTGATGATATGTTTATCTCTGGCATTATAATGCCTCACGAGGAAAGCCTTGACAAGGAAAAAGAAGTGCATGTTAGGTGTGATGGCTTTGGAAGGATAGAAGCATGGGATATCTCTGGTTATGAAGATGGATCCCCAGTCATTTGGCTGAGTACTGAAGTGGCAGACTATGACTGCATTAAGCCTGCTGGTGGCTACAAGAAGTTCTTTGATCATTTCTTCCAGAAGGCACTTGCTTGTGTCGAAGTCTACAAAAAACTCTCAAGATTCTCTGGAGGAAACCCTGAATTCACCCTTGATGAGTTGCTTGCCGGGGTTGTGCGAGCAATGAGTGGAAATAAGTGTTTCTCTGGTGCAGTATCCATCAAGAATTTCCTCATTTCTCAGGGTGAATTTATTTATCACCAAATAATTGGTTTGGATGAGACTTCCAAAAAGAATGATAAGAAATTTGCAGACTTGCCTGTTCTTGTAGCCTTGAGAGATGAAAGTCGCAATCATGGAAATGTTCTGATAGCAAAAGCAGCAAATTCTGGTGGGAACTTGGTGATTGGTCCAGAATCTGTGGATGGTGCTGTTGTGAATCAGTCTAACCAATCCATTACCACAGCTGAGGAAGACGAGGATGCAAAGTTAGCAAGATTATTGCAGGAAGAAGAGTATTGGCAGTCTAATATGAGGCAGAAGAAAAGTCGTGGTTCAGTTTCTGCATCCAACACAATCTACATCAAAATTAATGAAGATGAGATTGCAAATGACTACCCTCTCCCCGTGTTTTACAAACACTCTAATGAAGAAACCGATGAGTATATAGCTGTTGCAAGTGATGATGTAATTGACCACCCTGATGACCTCCCTAGAAGAATGCTTCATAACTGGTCACTTTATAACTCAGACTCAAGGTTGATTTCTTTGGAGCTTCTTCCAATGAAACCTTGTGAAGACATTGATGTCACCATCTTTGGATCAGGAAGTATGACTGAAGATGACGGAAGCGGATTCTGTCTTGATGATGGTCCTGATCAGTCTTCTTCAAGGGGTTTGGAGGCTCAGGATGACATGGGTTTGCCGATATTTTTGAGTGCGATAAAGGAGTGGATGATTGAGTTTGGATCATCAATGATTTTTATATCACTACGCACGGACATGGCCTGGTATTGTAATATCCTCATATTGTTATTAATCAAACACATAACACCAACAAACACTTGCACGCACGCGTGCACACACATATAGACAAATGCACGTGTGCTCCAATTATTGCTGTCTCTTGACCTTGCTTCTAATCATTTTAACTTAAGTCTAACAATCTGTTTGCCAATCAAATATGTCTTCTCATTGGAAATATGTTAAACTATTCAACTATAGGGATTGATTAAGTTTGTAGCAGGTTACTAACATATCAGGGAGAAACCAACGGTGTATGTTTTCCCTTTGGAAGTTATTTTGGGTTTTATCTCATGAAAGATTTCTGGTGCTGCAAGTTAGTAATTTTATTTTCTCGTGATCTTGATCAGTGTTTTTTTCTTTCTCAACATCTTCAGGTATAGACTTGGAAAGCCATCAAAACAATATGCTTCCTGGTATAAGCCAGTCCTAAAAACAGTAAAGCTTGCAAGAAGCATCATTACATTGTTGAAGGAGCAAAGTCGAGTATCACGACTTTCTTTTGCAGATGTAATCCGGAAAGTGTCTGAGTTCAAGAAGGATCATCATGCTTATATTTCTTCTGATCTAGCAGCTGTTGAGAGGTATGTGGTTGTGCATGGACAGATAATACTACAGCTTTTTGCTGAGTTTCCAGATCAGAAGATCAAGAAATGTGCTTTTGTGGTCGGTTTGACTCGTAAGATGGAGGAGAGGCACCATACTAAATGGGTAGTGAACAAAAAAGCAATTGTGCAAAAGTGTCATTCCAATTTGAATCCTCGGGCTGCAATGGATACTGTTGCTTCTGGAGCATCCAAGAGGAAGCTTATGCAGGCAACAACAACAAGACTGATCAACAGAATATGGGGGGAATTTTATTCAAACTATTCTCCAGAGGATTTGAAAGAGGGAAATGATTGTGATGTAAAAGAAGAAGATGAACTTGAGGAACAGGATGAAAATGAAGATGATGATAAAGAGGTGGTGGTAGAGAAAACACTAAAACCTTATTCAGTGTTTGAACATTGTAAATCCCATACTTCACAAAAAGAGGTAAGATGGGATGGGAATCCTGTAAGAAAAACATCTTCTGGAGAAGACATTTACAAGCAAGCCATTGTTTGTGGACAGGTCATTGTGGTCGGGGCTGCTGTCTTAGTGGAGGTTGATGAACCAGATGAACTTCCTGCCATTTATTTTGTGGAGTACATGTTTGAAACAAGAAATGGAAGTAAAATGTTTCATGGGAGAATGATGAAGTGGGGATCTGAGACAGTTCTTGGTAACACTGCCAATGATAGAGAGGTTTTCTTAACAAATGAATGCATGAATTATAAACTACAGGATGTTAAGCAAGCAATAATTCTGGAAGTTCGAAAAAGGCCTTGGGGACATCATCACAGGAAAGATAATGCCAATGCTGATAGAATTGATAGGGAAAAGGCAGAAGAGAGGAAAAAGAAAGGATTGCCACTAGAATATTACTGTAAAAGCTTGTACTGGCCAGAAAGGGGTGCTTTCTTCACTCTTCCATTTGATACTATGGGTCTTGGCTCTGGTGTCTGCCACTCTTGTAACTTAAAAATATCTGAAGAAGACAAGAATATTTCCAAAGTGAATTCTTCTCAAACAGGATTTTCATACAAGGGAATTGAGTACTCAGTCCATGATTTTGTCTATGTGAGCCCTCATCAATTTGCCGTGGAAAGTGGGGAGACTGAAACTTTTAAGGGTGGAAGGAATGTTGGATTGAAGCCTTATGCTGTGTGCCAGTTATTGGAAGTTGTTCCAATGGAAACAAAACAATCTGAAACAAGATCCACTGAGGTCAAAGTTCAAAGATTTTTCAGACCAGATGATATTTCACCTGAAAAGGCGTATTGTTCTGATATTCGTGAGGTAAAAGCTTTTTTAAAAACTTCTGTATAATTATGTTTTATCATCTTTGTGGATTCTGTAATCACTCTTTGACCATGTTGTTTGACATTTATAGTCTCATCCAAATTTATCCAACACATTCATGCCAAAGAACTCCAGAAACTGCTCTGACATAAGAAATGTGTTGGTTTTCTTAATTATTGGCAGAAAATTATCAATCTTGCAATTATAAGTTTCCTGAATATGGACTTTGCTTCTTCTTTGTAATTCATAATGAGTTTTTGTTGCTTAATTTCAGATATATTATAGTGAAGAAACACATCTTTTATCTGTTGAGGTGATTGAAGGGAAATGTGAAGTCAGAAAGAAACTTGATATTCCCACATGCAGTGCTCCTGCAATCTTTGATCATATCTTCTTCTGCGAGCACATGTATGATCCTTCCAATGGGTCCCTCAAGCAGGTGATTTGTCTTTTGTTCATTCCCATAATGTTATTGCTGACTGAGTCCTCGGCTTATGGAGAATTGTCAGTTTAGTTAATTTCTAAGGCCATCTAAGCCCTTCAGATTGTTTCTCTGGGCCATTATGAGGTTCACTATTCGACTTTGCTCCTGTGAGCTATAAGTAATCTTCCATTTTCACTGTGGACAGCTACCAGCTCATATCAAAACAAAGTTTTCAGCTGTGAGTAAAGATGGTGATGTTGCAAGTAGAAAGAGAAAGGGAAAGTCTAAAGAAGGAGAAAATGATACAGAAGATGACAAACAATTGGAAGCATCTCCAGAGTACTGTTTGGCCACTTTGGATATTTTTGCTGGTTGTGGTGGCTTGTCTGAGGGATTGCAGCAAGCTGGTAGTGCTCATCTCTTTATCCCTCACTTGGAGGAATAATTGATATTTATGCCTATTGTTGGATAAATTGACAACTGGCTATTTTCACCATTGCAGGTGTCTCAACAACCAAGTGGGCTATTGAATATGAAGAGCCTGCTGGGGAAGCATTTAAACTCAATCATGCAGAATCATTGATGTTTATTAATAATTGCAATGTGATCCTCAGGTAAGTGGTTGTTTTGTGATTGAAACTTTCTTTTGTTATCATTCATTTTTCTGGTGACTAATTATCTGATGTTAATTAAGGGCTGTGATGGAGAGGTGTGGAGATGCAGATGACTGTATTTCTACTTCTGAGGCTGCTAAATTGGCTTCATCACTTGATGCGAAGGTGATAGATGGTTTGCCATTGCCAGGGCAGGTGGATTTCATCAATGGAGGGCCTCCATGTCAGGTATTTATAGCCTTTCTTTGCACTAACCTAAGGCATCTAACATCTCTGGAATTTATGGACACTCGAAAAAGTAATGTGTCTTTGCAGGGCTTCTCTGGAATGAATAGGTTTAATCAGAGCACTTGGAGTAAAGTTCAATGTGAGATGATCTTAGCATTCTTATCCTTTGCTGATTACTTCCGCCCAAAGTATTTCCTCTTAGAGAATGTGAGGAACTTTGTATCTTTCAATAAAGGACAGACTTTCCGTTTAACTATTGCTTCTCTTCTTCAGATGGGTTATCAGGTAGATATTGCGATGCCATTGGAAATAACCATGGTCGTATAATTTCATTTTTGTATGCAGAATGCTAATTGTATGTAACCATGTCTACATGTGTATGATTGTGAATAGGTGAGATTTGGAATTTTGGAGGCCGGAGCATATGGAGTTTCTCAGTCACGCAAACGTGCCTTTATATGGGCAGCCTCCCCTGAGGAGATACTGCCAGAATGGCCAGAGCCAATGCATGTTTTTGCTGCCCCAGAGTTAAAAATAACATTATCTGAGAAGTCACAATATGCTGCTGTTAGGAGCACTGCTTATGGAGCCCCTTTCCGTGCAATAACTGTCAGAGATACAATTGGTGATCTCCCAGATGTGGCGAATGGTGCTTCTAAGACAAATTTGGAGGTATATTAGATGCAAAAATTTTCTTCTGGAACTTCTTACTCCTAAGTAATATGATCATGGGCATTAAAACCAAAGCTTTTGTTTTGCAGTATGGAAATGATCCTATCTCGTGGTTTCAAAAGAAAATTCGAGGCGACATGGTTGTCTTGACTGACCATATATCAAAAGAAATGAATGAGCTGAATCTTATTAGATGCAAGAATATCCCAAAGCGGCCAGGTGCTGATTGGCGTGATCTCCCAGATGAAAAGGTACAAACACATCTTATTGATACCTTGCAATGCGAGGTTGATATAAACCTAATGCATGATGAAAGTAGAGATGAGTGATTTTCGATAATGTCATGATATGCAGGTCAAATTGTCTACTGGGCAAATGGTTGATTTGATACCATGGTGCCTTCCAAACACAGCTAAACGACACAATCAGTGGAAGGGGCTATTTGGAAGATTGGATTGGGAAGGGAACTTCCCAACATCAATAACAGATCCCCAGCCAATGGGTAAGGTGGGGATGTGCTTTCACCCTGAGCAGGACAGGATTCTTACTGTTCGTGAATGTGCACGATCTCAAGTAAGTTCAGTTTCCCTGGACTGTTTGACCATTGTCCAAGTTTCTGACTTTATAAAATAAATTGATTCTGAAAGAAGTTTTAAAGAGAGACAGCACGTAGCCAGTGCTTGCAACAATCATCTACCTTGCATATTTCACCCTGGCTCCTGCGCTGCATGCAAAAGCTTGGTTTTGTTTTTTTATTTGTTTCCTTTTTTCTTATTTCTTTGACCCAGGGATTCCCAGATAACTATCAGTTTTTTGGTAACATTCAACACAAGCATCGGCAAATTGGAAATGCTGTTCCTCCTCCTCTAGCATATGCGTTGGGAAGGAAACTTAAGGAAGCACTGGATAGTAAGAGGCAGAAATAGTTGGAGGGTCCACAATTTGTTAGAAAGTAGAGTTTCATCAGGTGGAGAAAACACTTGGTCTTAATAAATTGCAATTTATATTGTGTTGTGGTGTCTCTCTTGGCCATTAAGCAGTTGCAACCAAGAAGATTGTGTAGGCAATTTTGTGTTTATTGATCCTGGCTGTTTAGCCATACAATATACAGTGAGTCCGTGAAAACGCGTTTGATTTTTTACAGAGCCAAATTTATTTTAATGCTTATAGACAATAAGGTATTTTCCCTTTTCAAATTATAGTATTTATTAATCATCAAGGAAATATTGACAAGATTTATTATATTTTCTTGCATGTCTCCTGAAATATCATTGGTTCTGTATGGAAATGAAAATTGAAAAATTGATTGTTAAACCAGTGGTGTACTTGGTTGGACTAGTTGTGTCTTCATGATATATGAGTTTCATGTTTTGTATTATTGTGTCTGCATGCATCCAGTTGATATTGGGCTGCTTATTGGGGAGATTTGGAACAAGCTCATGCACACATTGCAAGAATAGTAAGCTTGTGTCGGAATCTGACAATGATAAACTCATCTATTTGATCTCAGTACATGATAGAAAACGGAATCTAAGTTTACAAGGAGAGCCTAGTTCAATTGATCCTTTCATTCAAGGATAATAATTAAAGGGTAGTTGCGATATGAAGAAGCTAAAACGGCAGCCAAGAGTGGGAAGGTGATGAACATACATGAAAGAAATTATGGAAAAATAATTGAGTGGGATGAATAATCTAATAATTGGGAATTAAATTCCAGTTCGTATCCCTTTAGTTATCATTAATAGAGAGTTGGAGGAAGGATTTCGGATCATGTTTTCAAGTTTCTATATTTTCACATGTCAATGAAATACAAACACTCTTATTTAAGTAAATTTCTTATACATATTATGCAATTTATCCTCTTCTTCTCTTTATCAATGAGAATTCATTTATAAAATGAAATGCATTTGGCTATTGTACCGTAAAAACAGATGATAAAGTTGTTCCATAATTCATGGATCGAACTTGTTCAATAATTTAACATAAAATAACCAAATCCTGTTCAATGTTGCCTTTTCTATGCCTGTTTAGTTGCTATCCTGTTCTCTGCTGCACTTCACCCTTGTCAGAAAAGAGAACCAAGGGCGTGTTTTTTTTCCTTTTTCTCTTTAACGAGACAAAGATAATTACTAGTTAAGCTATTTAACAGTAAAATCCTTTCTTGCTTTCGAAGTAAACAAGCATGATATAAGCCCGTGGCAATGTGTAAATATATATATTGAGTTGATTGAAAATTTAATTTTATAGTTTTTATTAAAAAAATATTATAAATTGTTATAGTATTTCTTCACATGATTTCTTTTAAAATTATATTAATTAATTTTGTTATTTTTAATATTGAGCTGGTTGACAATTACAACTATAAATTTTCTCATGAAACATTATAGATTTTTACAGTATTTACATGTATAGTCTTTTTTTTTAATATATTTTTTAAAATTACCTTTGTTATTTTTATTTTTTTAATATGAAACTAATTAAAAATTTAGTTTTATAGTTAATTTTTTTAAAAAATCATGTATCCACAGTTGATTTTTTTTATAATTCTTTTCACAATTCTATAAAAACATATAAACATGTCACAAGTACGTAGCATCGCACGGTCATGGTATTTGGTATTTATTCAATCTGGGCCGGAGGGTCTGTGGAGATCAGAAATTTTCATGGTTATCCAGTTCGATGGTTCAGTGTCAGCAGAGCCTTACACGTGCAGGCTATTGTAGAGGTCAAACATGGCAGTTCATGCTCTCCTAATAATAGAAACATCGAGATAAATAAAAAGGTTGGATCAAGGTTGTTAAAATTATGATTCAACTCGTAAAATCGTACGTTTTTACGAGCTAATATATGCTTTACGTGCTAAATCGTACATAAAACTCGGAAATGAGTAAAATCGGGTCAAAATTGGGTAAAATCGTTAAAATCGGGTGAAATCGCGTAAAATCGCGATTTCACCACTGATTGAACGAGTTTGCCCGCAAGAAATTTTAATTCAATGTTTCTTCCATGTGTCGCCCTCCTATTGGCTCTAACAGATCGAAGGTAATTAAGAAACAATTAACACAATCTTAATTCAATCAGTTTGCTCAGCTGAATGAATTAAGATTGTCTCTGCTGCATGCACCGGAACGAAGACGATGACGATGGCGTAGTGGCTGGCTGTTCTCTTCTCCTTTGTCCAGTCTCTCCTTCCTCCTCCTGTTCATTCGTCTCCTCTCTGCTTTTGCCTGGTGCTGGAGCTTGACGACGAAGACAATGGCGGAGATGTGTTGATTGGCCAAAGCTAACTTCTCTCCTTCTCTGTTGCTGTCTCTGCTGCATGCTCCCTTTTTTTTTTTTTTTTTACTGTTGTTTGTACTTTTTCCCTTGTATTATTCTGGTTTTTTGTCTCTGTTTCCTTCCTGGTTTTGTTTCTTCTGTGTTCTGGGTTGTTCTTCCCCGTTCCTTCCCCTTGCTCCTCTGTTACGAAGACGATGACGATGGCGTAGTGGCTGGCTGTTCTCTTCTCTTTTGTCCAGTCTCTCCTTCCTCCTCCTGTTCGTTCGTCTCCTCTCTGCTTTTGCCTGGTGCTGGAGCTTGATGACGAAGACAATGGCGGAGATGTGTTGATTGGCCAAAGCTAACTTCTCTCCTTCTCTACTGTTGTCTCTGCTGCATGCTCCCTTTTTTTTTTTTTTTTACTGTTGTTTGTTCTTTTTCCCCTGTATTCTTCTGGTTTTTCGTCTATGTTTCCTCCCTAGTGTTGTTTCTTTTGTGTTCTGGGTTGTTCTTCCCTGTTCCTTCCCCTTACTCCTCTGTTACGAAGACGATGACGATGGCACAAGCGTAGGAGACGATGAACAATGCTTCCAAAACGACGCCGTTGTGTCCTTGGGCATGGTTGTTTTTCACTTTAGTCCCTAGACAATTTAAACTTAACAATTGGGACCCTAATCTGAAATAATTGATTTCTAATTGTGCCCTATTAAAATCACGATTTTACGATCCGAGTTTGTGGAAGGCTTTATGTGCCATGTTAAAATCGCGATTTTAACAACCTTGGGCTGGATTGTCCCTTCTTTTTTTTTTTTTTTTTCATGGAATAAATGGATGCCCGGCAAGACTTGCACACTAAAGCAAACTGGATAGTGCCAATTTTGATTTTATCTCCAGCGAAAATAAAAGGCCCCACACCTTTTAGAGTATTATTAATACTAGTCAACACAACTAAGATTTCGCTCTAGGACAAATTGTGTGGTCGTAATTGTATAGGATGAGATCTTAAAAATCTAGACTAATTAGTCTAATAATAAGTTTTCAGGTTGGATAATTTATTAATTAATTAGTTATAATAATTTTATTTATTTTTTCTAATCAAAGTGACTTGTAATTAATACCTGCAAAGGGTCTTTTTTAATAGAGATGGAAACTCTTTGATGTTTAAATAAATATCTTTTTTTTAAAAAAACAAAAATACAATAATATTCTAGAGAAAGATACTTTAAAAATATATTTGAAATAGAGAATAAAAATTATGAATATTTGTTTTGAAGGTCTCATGGTGTATTTATAGCCCACAAGTCTTGTCCTTTTATAAATATAAAGGTCTTTAGTATAATTACCCTGTTACCATTTAATAATGATAAATATCATTTACATCTGTATTAATGTTTGATGAGAATATGGTGGGTCCTTAAAGAACTTTTATACACCTAAAAAGTGTAATTTTACTATGATAGTATTTAATAAAGAATAAATATCTCTTACGTCTATACTAATGTTTGATGAGAATATGGTGGGTCTTTAGAGGACTTTTATACATCTAAAAAGTGTAGGGAGATTAGGATCCAAGATTCTAAATGTAGCTAAACCTATGAATGCTAAGTTATTCCTCGAGGGTAGACCTAAGGGAGGATGGCCATTCCTTTAGGTGTGCTAAGGGAGAATGATCATTCCTTTGGGCGTGCCTAAGGAAAGATGGTTGTTACGTTGAATTAGCTAACTACCAAGTCTAAGTGTCTTGGGTCTTACATGTTTACGAGTCTTATATTGTCTTGGACATCTGGATTGCCAAGTCCAAGAGTATAACGACTTGGCCCAACATGTTGTATATTATCCGCTTTGGGCCTCCCAGTCCACCCATTTCCAGGGATTCCACCCAAGTTCCCCTCACGGTTTTGTTCTTGACAGCCACGCATGACCCCAAAACGTGTACAACATGTTAGCAACCAGCACCACTAATAAGGCTCTGGCTCTGGACGCTCGCTTTTGATGTGAGATCTCACAATCCCCCCACCTTAGGACAAGCCATCCTCGACTCTGATACCAACTGTAACAGTCCGACTGTATAACTCGATCAATATTAAAAGTTCCCAACATATCCTCTTTATTTGAGGGTTTTTTTTTTATTACCAAAAATTCAGCAGAGTTTCGTTTACATTTAGGACATCCCAAGTTATCGACTACTATCAATTTACTCAATCAACCCATCATCACAAGGTCCCATAATTCCGGACCTTATATCAAACCTCATAATTTCACACCTCATACAATCCACACAATATATGTATCCTACGAGTAAGTTCAATTTAAACATAGTTCAAACATCATATCATAAGATTTAAAAGAAAAGAAATACTAATATGCAAATAAAGCATTTACAAAATAATAAGTGTTCTTAAATATTTTAAAAGGGTTAATTACAAGATAACTAAAATACTACATGCTAAGCTGAACTTTAATAAATACTTCAAGGTTTACATAAAAGTATACTACATAAACGTGTTAATTCTCTTTTGTTTAAGTTAAATATTTACATAAGCTTCACAAAGTAAGGTCCTAAACTAATGATCTCCCTGGATATTTGATGGACCTGTTACATAAATAAACATATCATTATGTTGAAAAAAAAATATATATATGCTCATGTAATGAATATGAATGAAGTATAAATTTTCTATCGGGTCCATAAGAATTCTAACAGAGAACTTATATTTTGCTTGTAAATCTTTTAGGCCTTGTTTGTTTCCCGGAAAGTAGTTTCCAGGAAACCATTTTCCAAACTTTCCTGTGTTTGTTTGTCATTAGGAAAGTTGGTCAACGGAAAACAATTTCCGGTCAGCGGAAAACACTTTCCGGTCAACGGAAAATATTTTCCAGTCAATTTTAGTCAAAAAAAAAATTGACTTGGTTTTCAGGAAAGTGTTTTCCTTTTAGCTGTGTTTGTTTCCGGAAAGTGGTTTTCGGGAAAGCACTTTCCAAACTTTCTTGTGTTTGTTTGCCAGTAGGAAAGTTGGTCAATGGAAAACACTTTCTAGTAAAAGGAAAATTTGGCTTGGTTTTCAGGAAAGTGTTTTCCTGAAAAATTTGAGGGGAAAACACTTTCCGGAAGTTATGAAAAATTTAGAAATGTCATTATTTGCTGATTATATCAAATTTGATCCTCAAACTTTTGATTTCTATATATATTTTGTTTTGAATATTTATTTTTCAATTTCATCTCTTAAAATTTTATTTTTATATTAACTTTGGTCCTTATTTTTATAATTGCTATTTGCTTTTTCTTATCATTTTTTTATTGAAATTTTTTATTTATCAAATTTGATCCTCATTCTTTTGATTGTTACTTATTTTATTTGAAATAATTTATGAAATGTTGATTATTATTATTTTAATTTCTTCATTTTCATTTTTTTTTTAATTTTTTAGATTTGATCCCTATTATTTTGATTATTATTTGTTTTATTTGAGATAATTTATGAAATTATATTTTTTTTTTCAATTTCATTGTCATTCAACTTTTTAATTTGTAAGATTTGTTCCTCATTATTTTAATAAACTTGAGAAAAATAAAATATTAATAAGTTATTTTCCAGCTCATTTTCCATGACATAACCAAACACTGGAAAGTGTTTTCCAGTTCATTTTCCATAACACTACCAAACATCGGAAAATACTTTCCCGGAATTCACTTTCCCGGAATTCACTTTCCAAAAGGAATTCACTTTCCTGCAAACAAACAGAGCCTAAGGCTATTCTTAACACTCATTTGTATATTCTTAATTTGAATACTCTTATTTACTTGTATGAACTGGGTGACCTTGCAAAGTCTAATCTTGAAATCTTATCACGGATGCCATTAGCCGAAGCTAATCTTGTAAATCATATCCCGACAATCCTATCATATATGCCATTAGCTAAAGCTAATCTTGTATTTACGCTAGATTTTATTTACATTAAACACAACATTTATTGCAATTGCATTCACCAGAAGAATTTTAAATTGTATAAGTGCAAATAAGAGGAAAATCACGCACTTGCTTCACCTGTCTCGCGACCTCCCCTAGCAGAAGATCCAATCCTGGTTGCTCCTCTTGAATCATAAGGAAATTTTTGGTTATGATTCCTTAAAGCTGATATTATATAGAATCCATATTCATCCATTAATCATATGTTACTTTTTATGCATGTTCATTTCCTCATAATAACATACATACATATATCATGTATATTTTTAGAGTTAGTATCTCAATGTGCAAGTGTTCGTATGACTCAATTCTTTTATATTCTTATATATAGTATTCACGTGAAGTCTACTGTTACTATCTAACTTTGAACTGTTACTGTCCAACCGTTACTGTCTAACTTTGAAATGTTACTGTCCAATTTTCAATTGTTACTGTCCAACCGTTACTGTCTAACTTTGAACTGTTACTGTCCAATTTTCAATTGTTACTATCCAACTTTGAACTGCTACCGTCCGAACACTCATCAGATTTTAACTATATCTAAAGTTCTAAAACTCCATTTTAAGTGAGATTGATCTCGTTAGAAAGCTAAGACACGAGGCTACAAGTTCTCTAAAGGAAGGAGAACCCAATTTTGCCTCCAAGATAGTCAAAATTGCTCATTAACAAATTAGTCCTACTGCCCTACATAATCAGTCACAACTTAGTCTTAGTTGGTAACCTATAACTGGAGTTCTACATCTTAAAATTGAGCAAGACTAGTTTTCTTGGTTAGCTAACATTCAAATCTATAATTTCTATGAGGAACTCGATCATAATTCCCTCATCCTCCTACCCAAAATCTCATCAAAAGTTAGGAGACAAGTCTGTCCAAATTCGTGTCCCCCTCCCTTTCATACAATACTTTCATAAACTACATACCACATACATGAATTAACTTAATCTTAACAATAAGTACTTTTCCCCCAATTTATGTCTAAGAACCCTAACCCATTATTCAATATCAAGGTATCAATTCTTTATCAATTTTGAAATGATTTTTTTTTAAGATCTTGTTTAGAACACCTTACCTGATTCAAATTAAGATTTTGATCTTCAACCAGTTGAAGATTTTCAACTCCCTCATTTCTTTTCTTCTTGTTCAATCTCTTGGTAATCCTTTGCTCTCAAGTGTTTATCCCATCTATAAACTCTTAATCTTGGATGGGTTCTTGAAATTTTAGTGTTTCTCTCTTGATTTCTCAAGAATGGGTATAAAACTCCTTATTTTCTCTCCTTAGGGTTCCTACAGATTTTTGGCGAGGATAGAGTATTTATACTCTATATTTTCCCTTATTTGCATTTAGACCCCCTTTTCCTTTGAGTATAATATTCTCTTCAATTAAATCCAACCCTCAACAGTACCAGGTTTATTATAATTTCCCGAATTATTTTGCTTGGAAATTTATATTCAAAAATTCCTGAATTTCTATTTTTAATTAACCATATGCATGAATTTCTTCACTTTTATTTATTTATTTTTCTTGGGGTTTACAAAGAGCCTCAAGTCTGGCATGCTTGTTAGACCCATGTTATCTTGGACTTGGGTCTGGCATGTTTGCTACACTTATGTTACCTTGGACTTGGGTCTGGCATGTTTGCTAGACTTATGTTACCTTGGACTTAGATAATTGCCAAGTCCAAGTGCTTTATGTCTAATATTTTTTCCAAACCCACATTATCTCATTTTCTTGAATATGACAAGAGAGGATGGTCATTCCCTTGGATATTCATAAGAAGGATGGGTGTTCATAGGAGCATGCCAGAGGCTTTGCTTACTGCCAACCCTAGTGTGTCCAAGGCTTAGCTTACTCCCAACCCTAGTGGGCAAGGGGCTTGGCATATTGTCAAGTCCACTCACGACTGGGTCTTGCTAGTGCCATATTAAGCGTTCTCGAGGCTTTCGGGAAATGCTCATTCCCTTGGACATGCCTAAGAAAGGAGGTTTATAAAGGTTTTTTAGGCCCAATAAAATAGGTTTATCAATAGCCCCTTAAGTCTTTGTGATATTGATATACAAAGACTTGTAAAAATACTTGATTACCATGACAAGTTCATTAAATTTTTATCGTGTGAAAAAAGGTGGTGAAAACCTCGGGTGATCTACTAGAGAGCCTACATTGAGGTGCATAAAGGAAATCATATTTCAAAAATTTCCCTGAAGGGTTGGTGAAAAACATGGGGAAGAAGCTTGTACTTTGAAACATTTCTAAATGAAGGGGACTCATCAGAGAAAATCAACTCACTTTGGAGAAATTCCTATCTCTAAACTCATTGAGCATGATGACCATACTTAGAGAATTTATAAGTGACTAGTGGGAATCCAAAAATGATGAATATATGCTTATAAATTTCTGAGTGATTATAAGTTCTTTTGAGAGTAAGAGCTTACAACTTTCCCAACATTGTCATGGGCCTTAAAAGCCCCCAAATAAGAGTGGTGTTTACATGATATTACGATTTGCACTTGGGAAACCAAGTTCATCCCTTGAAAATTGATGCATATAGCATTAGAAAGACTACATCCATCCCTTAGATATTGATGCATCTAACATTAAGGAGACTACGTTAATCCCATGGAGAGTGGTGCATATAGCACTGGGGAGACCGTGTCTATCCCTTGAAGAGTGATGCATATAGCACTAAGAATATCACATCCATTCATTGGAGAGTTATGCATATAGCATTGGGAATATCACATCTATCTTTCGAAGATTGATGCATATAGCACTAGGAAGACAACATCCATCTCTTGGCGATTGATGCATTTAGCACTAGAGAGATCACATATATCCCTTGAAGAGTGGTGCATATAGCATGAGGTAGATCACACCTATCCATTGGAGATTAATGCATATAGCACCAGGAAGATCACATCCATCCCTTGGAGATTGATGAGGCTATTGCTCTTAGGGATCACCAGGAGAAAATGAAAAGTTATTTTGAATAAGTCATTCATATTTAAAATATTTATATTCTTATCAAGGATTATACATCCTGAGGTGACCTGAGTGATATGTATGGGATATGCTGTTAGGAGAAAACATATCATGGAGGTGGCATTAAGATGTTAGCTCTAGATACCCTAATTTTTTACAACATATATTGGTTTAAAAAAGAAAAATAAATAAAAATGAAAGAAGAATAATTTTAAGTTTGGGTCAAGACAACACAAATTAAAAGTTTTGAAGACTAATCAAGATGAAATTATAAATTTAAGAGTCAATTTTGGTAGAAATTGAAAGAATTGATAAGTTTGGGGCTTAATTAAACTTTGAATTAGTCTAATTAATGAAATTAAAAACTTAATTGAAGAAGTGATAAGTTTGGGAACTCAATTAAGCTTTGAATTAGTTTAATTAACGAAATTAAGGGTTTAATTGAAGAAATATAAAAATTCAGGGTTGATTGGGGTCAAAATTGCAAGAAATTAAAGTCCAATGACCAAAGTGAATAAGAGGGCACTTTATGGGGGTTAAGTGATTTTTCTGGGGGTTAAGTGATTTTTCTAGGGGTAATTTTGAAAGAATTAAAAGTTGAAGAGTCAATTAAGAACTGAATTGATTAAATTAGAAACCAATGACCATTTTGTAAACTGCACCAAAATGTAGGGGTCCAATTTCAATTTATCCAGGGGCAAAAGTAAAAAAAAATAAAAAAAAATAAGAAGTTTCCATGAATGAAGGCTTCATTGCAAGATGACAAAATTTCAGTGGCCGAATTGAAGAATGACCGCCTTAGCCCAAAACAACGTCGTTTCACATTTCTTGCTTCTTCATCTTCTTTCTTTGGAAACAGAGAAAGCCACCTTAAAAAAAAGAGGAAATGTTGCTCGCCTAGACTATATCAATCCGGGAAAAATGTAGACCAAATGGTCTCCCACAAATCCCAAGTCAATCATGCCTCCCTTAACCCACAACACGCCTCTAAAGTCTGTATCAAAACTCATCACCAATAGTCTAACCATGGCAGGATTGTTGGTGTCCGAGTCCCTGCAAGAAACTAACACCCTAACAAAACTTATCCTTCTCCCAGGAAAGAAGAGGTGTACTAAAAGACCACCTCATGGTTGGCCATATAAAAAAACCAGTGAAGGACCGTGCCCGAAGGGGGAAAAACAAAGAAAAGAGAGGAGAGAAACTAAGAGGAAAAAAAAAAGCACAAAGCAAGAGAAAGACTAGAGAAGGAGAGAGCAAAAAAATAATAATAATAGAGAAGAAGTAAGAGTAGAGGGGCGTCATCCAGAGCCAATGTTGTTCTCGGTCTTCGCTTCCAGCAAGCTTTGCAAACCAAGTAAGTTTTTTGTTCCCTCCCCTTCCATTTTTAATTACATGTGCATTGTGCAACGTATGCGTGAATAATTAATGCATGCATGTTGTTTCAGCCAACGGGGTCACTGGCTTGGGTCCAACTAGCTCGTACTGTGAAATGCGAATCTGATATGCAATTAATATTTTTTTTTTCTAAAAAGGAATAATAATAATAAATAAATATAATATTTTTCTTTTCTTTTAATCCAAAATTTTACGAATTTATTTATTGGTGTTAGAGTCAGAAATATCATACCTTTTGGGTTACGTAATATTTATTAACGCTAGAGTCAGAAATATTCATAGGCAAATATTCACTGATACTAGAGTCAGGAATATTATAAGAAGACCATAAAAATAAAACAAACTCTTATCAATTTAAGACAAGACCAACAATGCAGTTTGCTTCGGGTAGGACGCTTAAGGGGTGATAATATCTTTCCTTTTGTGTAACTAGTCATGTACCATAGAATTTATGTTGACCAATTAGGGTTTTTAGTGATCATAATACTAGGTGGCGACTTCTTAAACTAGATCTTTCCACTAAGAACAAGATGTTAGATATTTGTTCTTTTTCCATATAAATTTTTTAAAGATTGTCGTGATGTTCGGGTGTGACAATAATTGTCCAAAATCATATTCATGGAAAAGTAATCCTCAGGGATTTGAGTGTTCAATATATGTTTGGACAAGGGAGACTCTCCACTGATGGGGGCTATAAACATTCGTTAGGTATGCCATGTATAGACTGTCTCCTAGCTCTTTGTCTGTTGGGCTTTTGGGAGGTCAGAGAGCTTTGTGTAGAAAGGTGGTTACGGTGATTGATATCCATCCCATAGTAACTAGGGGGAGTACATTTAGAGTATTTGCTCCGTGCATGGGTGTGACAATGATGAGAGTGATCTTTTAAGGAACTTTCATGAATATTATTATGTCTAGTCTCCTTTAGGTAGTGTAATCGTCTATAAGCTCTTGGTGCAGCTGGTGGCCCTAACACTAAGGTATTATGTGTTTTAAGGGTGTTAACATTTGTCGAGGTGGTAAAGTTTGATTTTGCCCTCGAGTTGTCAACATGACCTAGGTGAGGAGTTACACTTGACTAGTGAGTTGTTGAAACTCTTAGTGGGTAGGAGTGTCCATAGCAACAAGTTGATTTGTCTCACATCCTAGTTGTGGTGGGCATTGGCTGTGTGCCATGAAATGACCTAGAAATACTAAAAATAAGTGTTATAAAGAAACCAATGGCTTTTTGATTAGTTTCCCATAAACGACACAGCTGATGAGGTCCCAAAAATTCAACTAGCCTAGGAATAAGGCTCTAGAATTGGATAATCGGTTAATTGTTTGGTCTTAGTAATCTCATTCATTCTCCCTAACCAAGGTGACTGACAACTAGTACATGTAAAAGGTTTTCTTTAGTGGAGGTGAGGACTCTCTAATGCTTAAATAAATATATTTTTAGAGAGAGAAAAATATAATAATATTCTAGAAAAAGATGCCCTGAATATATATATATATATATATGCATTATAGAATAAAAATTATGAACCTTTGTTCTGAAGGTCTCATGGTGTATTTATAGCCCACGAGTCTTGTCATAAAAAGGAAAACCTACAGTGTAATTATCCTAATAGCATTTAATGAGGGATAAATATTCCAGCATATCAGGACTCAGTACATTGCCAAACCCAATGGCAACTAGGTTTGACTAATGCCAGGCCAATGTTCTTGAAATTTTTTTTGTGAGGTAGTTTGTATCTTGAATACATTTCAATAAATTGTTATAGTTGTTGAGCTTGGACCTTGATAATAGATGAAAATAACATGAAGAAAGGTAATCCCTAGCTTTAATGCAGCAAATCTCCAATGTTCATAGCACACTGCCACTTGTATGATTGTGAAAGTCTGGGGACTAAGATTTATTGAATTGTGTAAGTGAAATTATATGGACGGTTATTCACAGAAAAATGAGAAGATTTTATCCATTTACCATATGTAAATCTTACACAAATTAATAAAGGCAGTACGTAGTGATAATTGCCTACAGTATAATCTCTCAACATGTCAAAGGATGCCCATCTGAAATGAGGAATTGCAGTTTCTCTTTTTTTTTTGCTGCAGGTTCAAGAGAAAGGAATCAATGATATTAAAATAACAAAATCAAGAAAGGGACATCTGACCCACTCTTTGACTAATCTTCACCATTCACCCATCTAAAAATACTTGCAATTTTTTTTTTTTTTCTGTTTTTTTTGTGGTCTTAGTAGCAGTTGGCATTTGATGGAGTCCTTTCCTAGAACACCTTCTTGCAATTGTCTTTCAATTATTTGAATTCTTCCGCTGCTCAGTGTATCAGCTTCCTTTCCCTCACTAAGATTTGCGCAGCCTCCCCGCCTTTTCTATTCTTCAGATCATTTGCAGCGCCAGGTACACTTTAACTACATAATTTCCTTGCACAAACTTGTTTTTCACCCATCTAAAAATACTTGCAATTTTTTTTTTTCTGTTTTTTTTGTGGTCTTAGTAGCAGTTGACATTTGATGGAGTCCTTACCTAGAACACCTTCTTGCAATTGTCTTTCAGTTATTTGAATTCTTCCGCTGCTCAGTGTATCAGCTTCCTTTCCCTCACTAAGATTTGCGCAGCCTCCCCGCCTTTTATATTCTTCAGATCATTTGCAGCGCCAGGTAAACTTTAACTACATAATTTCCTTGCACAAACTTGTTTTAATTCTTTGTACTTGTATTTTTGTGTCTTTCAATTACTGACCGTGACTACAATTCTTTCTTATGAACAAGTGCATAACAAGCATAATTTATTTTCACTTCATTGTTTATTGTAGAAATTAAAATAGCTTATTGAATAGGTGTCTTAATTACTCCTTCATTAAAATAGCCTAGTCCTGTTTCAGAGATTTATATGATTGTCTTCCTTGGAATGCACTCCTTATTTTATAATTGTCTCCGAATAAATGAATTTGTTGTTTTTCTCCTCTGCAGGGCCACCGAAGAGAAAGGAGAATGGTTCTCCCAAAAGGTCCATTTTGGGAGCATGTTGAAGATATGAATGATGGTAGCATGAGGTGTAAGTTTTGTGGGCATTTATTTGCCAAGGACACTTCCATTTCGAGGATCAAATGCCATTTGTCAGGGATGAGAGGGCGTGGTGTGAAAATTTGTAAAGATGTTCCAGAAGAAGTTCAGGATGCAGCCCTAGCAACAATTGATGGACCTCCAGAAAAAACCCTTAAAACTGTAGCAGGCTCAAGCAATAACGAGGTCACCAATGCAATTGCAGCTTCTGCACAGGAACAGAACAGTGAAGTGATACGTGTAGAAATGGCAGAACAAGGAGAAGAATTTTACCCTGGAACGACACTCGAAGATTGGATGGATAGCATCATTGATAACGAGATCGAGCTTCTATGTAGTTCTCCTAAAGAGCTTCCGCGTGATGCTTTTGAGATTATATCTGGAACAGAACAAGTGCAGCATCTGGAGAGAGGTAGCTCTCATGAGAGGTCATCAATTAATCAAGCTGATCAGCCTCGAGGAGATTCATCCCAACCAACTGATCTATTGTGTCTTGGGCTTGGAAGTTATTGTGATCAAATAAATTTTCCACCAGTAAACAATGATGTGATTATGGATGATGTGCGGAACATGGTTAGAGCGAGAACAGAACCAGAGGAGGAGGATGTGGTGAACAATAGTGGAAGATTAGTGCAGCCTGGCACAGGAGCTAGCTCTTCTGAAGACCTTACATACAACACAAGTGAGACTAGAGGAGATCCATTACCCACTAACTCTACAACGTTAGTGGGTCGAGCATTTGTAGAGAATGGGAACGTGATATGGTCCTGGTTAATGGATGATGAAGTCTCAACCATTGGCATTTATGGGATGGGGGGAGCCGGTAAAACTGCAATGCTGAAACATATCTATAATGAGCTTCTACAAAGACCAGACATTTCTCAACATGTTTATTGGGTGACCGTGCCTCGTGATTTTAGCATTAAAAGATTGCAGCACAGTATTGCAAGACGTATAGGTTTAAAACATTTCAATGAAAAGGAGGAGTTGCACAGAGCTGTCAAATTATCAAAAGAACTAATGAAGAAACAAAAATGGATTCTCATTTTAGATGATTTGTGGGACTCTTTTGAGCTACACGAAATGGGAATTCCTGTCCCGTTGAAAGGATGTAAGCTGATTATGACTACTCGATCAAAAAAGGTATGTCATCAGATGGCTTGCCGGCACAAAATCAAAGTGATGCCACTTTCTGACGAAGAAGCTTGGACTTTGTTCACAGAGAAATTTGAACATGACATACCACTTTCTCCAAAAGTGGAACGAATTGCAAAACACATCACCAGGGAGTGTGATTGTTTGCCGCTAGGAATTATAACAATGGCTAGATGCATGAAGGGGGTGGATGACACACACGAGTGGAAGAATGCTTTAGAGGACATGAGACAATCAAGAGTTGGACAAGATGACATGAAAAAGGTGTTCCGGACTCTGAGATTTAGTTATACGCGCCTAAAGGATTCAACTTTGCAACGATGTTTTTTGTACTGTGCATTATTTCCTGAAAACTTCGTGATCCCTAAAGACTATTTGATAGCTTATTTCATTGACGAGGGAGTGATAAAAGGGCAGAAGAGCAGGGAGGCAGAATTTGACAAAGGTCATTCTATGCTTAATAGACTTGAAAATGTCTGCTTATTGGAAATAATTAATGGCGGTAGTGCTGTCAAGATGCATGACTTGATTAGAGACATGGCCATCCAAATACTAGAAGAAAACTCTCAAGGCATGGTCAAAGCAGGTGCACAATTGAAAGAATTACCGGATGCTGAGGAGTGGACAGAGAATCTTACAAGAGTTTCACTAATGCATAACCAAATTAAAGAAATTTCTTTCTGCCATTCATCAAGGTGTCTAAATCTATCAATCTTATTGCTATGTCATAATTACAGGTTGCAATTTGTGGCAGATTCATTTTTCGAGAAATTGCATGGGCTCAACATCCTTGATCTGTCTCACACAGATATTGAAAAATTGCCTAGTTCTGTCTCTGATTTGGTGAATCTCACTTCATTGCTGCTCTCAAATTGTAAGAGGTTAAGGCATGTACCATCATTAAAAAATCTCGGGGAACTGAAGAGGTTAGATCTCTCTAGTACTCAGTCACTTAAAAAGATGCCTCAAGGCATGGAATGTCTATCCAACTTGAGGTGTCTTAGAATGAATGGATGCGGTGAAAAGAAGTTTCCTGGTGGGATATTACCTAAACTCTCTCACCTGCAAGTCTTTGTGCTAGAGGTGGAGTTAATTTGTGTTCCAGTAACCGTTAAAGGAAATAAAGTAGGATGCTTGAGGAAGTTGGAAACTTTGGAATGCCATTTTGAAGATCACTCTGACTTCGTGGAGTTTCTCAAGTCTCGGGATGAGAATCAAGCTCTAAGCACATACAAAATTTTTGTAGGACAGTTTAAGGAGTACGATGTAAGAACATGTTGTAGTAATAAGACAATTGGGCTGGGTAATTTGGGTGTCAACAGAGATTGTGGTTTTCAGGTCAGGTTCCCAAATGATATTCAAGAACTGATCATTGAAAAATGTGATGATGCAACTAGTTTGTGTGATGTTTTCTCTCTAAAGAAGTATTCAATTGAATTGGAGGTCATCTCCATTTTGAATTGCAATAGCATGGAGAGCTTGGTTTTATCTTCTTGGTTCTGCTCTGCTACACTTCCATCTCCATCGTATAACAGCATATTTTCTGGTCTTAAAAGGTTTAATTGTTCTGGTTGTAATAGCATGAAGAAGTTATTCCCTCTTGTCTTGCTGCCAAGCCTCGTAAACCTGGAAGAGATTAGAGTTAAGCATTGTGAGAAAATGGAGGAGATAATAGGTGGAACGAGATCAGATAAAGAAGAGGTTATGGGTGAAGAAAGCAGCAACAGTGAATTCAAGCTCCCCAAGTTAAGAATTTTGTACTTGTCTGACTTACCAGAACTGAAAAGTATTTGCAGTGCAGAATTGATCTGCGATTCTCTCGAAGTAATTGAAGTAATAAATTGTCAGAAGCTAAAGAGGATCCCAATTTGTCTTCCGTTACTCGAAAATGGCCAGCCATCTCCTCCCCCTTCTCTTGAAAAAATCAAAGTACATCCAAAAGAATGGTGGAAGTCAATGGTAGAGTGGGAACATCCTAACGCTAAGGATGTCCTCTATCCCTTCGTAGAGTTTTCTCATGTATGTTTTAATTCCTCTTTCTCTCTCAATCTCTTTGTCTACCTTCAATTTAATTTTAATGAATTAGCCTCGACCACAACCATTTAATCATTGATGTCTGCATATTATATTCCAGCCACAAGTAAGGAAGCAAGACGAAGACAAATGAAACGTTTAGAGAGCAACAATTCTGGCCAATTCATCTACAAGGTTTTCTCAAGACCTTTACTCTCCTCATTTTGTTGTTATCATCCCAACCTTGAAACTTCTTTTAGTTTATTTATTATTTATAGGAAAATTTTTAGTTTTTCTACTATACTCTGTCTTTTTAAAATGGGATTTTAAATTAGGATTCGATTGGCTATCTCTACAATGTTTGAAATTTTCTCTCTGGCTATCCCCTCCTCCTTCTCTTTAAAAAAAAATTGATTATTTATCCAAAAGAATGGTAGGATTGTCCGAAACTGATATGCTTGAAAATGGCCAGCCATCTCCTCCCCCTTCTCTTCGAAATATCTATATAAAACCAAAAAATGGTGGCAGACAGTAGAGGAGTGGAAGCATCCTTGCCATGTATGATTCTTAATTATGCAGCATATGCTAAAACCATCATATTTCATGTAGATGTAGTGCATGCTATGACAAATCTGATTTTCTTTTCTTTGTTTGGAGTTCATGAACTGGGAATGTGCTTACTGATTTTGCAGTAACCATTTTGAACTGTTCAGTGAAATGCCTATCAAATTTGATGTAAGCCCTCTCCACCTTCACTCATTCATTTCTTTTCTTTGTGGTGGTTAGTTTACATGCGAACCTGGTTTGTACAAGTACTCTTGTATCTCTGTTGTCTGTTTCCTTCAGCTTCTTGTTTGTACAAGTCTCCCCACTTTCAGATGTTCTCCTAAGGACACCATGGTTTTTGATCTTCTGTTTTATATTTGTCTTTGTGCCCGATTCCTGATTGGTACTAGATATGACCTTATTGTCTTTGCTTTTTTCAAGCCCTTTCTGTTGTATTGCTGGTCTTCATCCTATACTTTTCTTCACATGCCTTTATAACTGGTAAATTAGCTGTCATACGGTGCCGACCGATACGAATATGGCGATGGAGTTCCTGCAAAAATATTGCAAGGCAATTGAGCTAATCAGTAGAATGGGACCTATCTCAGTGGAGATGTATGCTTGGAGAAAAATGAAGGCCAAGCTAAGCGGTAAGCTTATAACTCACGACATGACCTTACTTGAACCGAAACCTTCATGTGTATTTTATCCTTCTAACCCATTTTTTCCTCTTATTTCTTATCATCCCTCTCCTTTTCTCCCTCTCTCCCATATATATTCAAATTACTAAATGATTCCTGTGGTTCATTGTGAAGTGTGAACCATACCTAAGCTAACTGAATTTCGACTAGGAATCATTTGTTTGTGTGATTTATGCATGATTTGTTTTATGAAAAGGCATCTAAGTTTTCTTTCTGGAATTTCCTTTAAAGGGACTAAGACGGTTCCTAACTACATGGTCTTGCTTTAAGATCAACTCTTAGCATACTTGTATCTACTAGTGGTTCTGATGCATACTCTTAACCTTCAGAATATGTAACAGCGGAGATGCGGGCATAGGACCAATACTATGACACTCTCTCTCACTCTCTCCAAATTCAGTTTATACTCGCTGCTGAAGCTTACCATCGCAGGTTTGTTAGTATAGCTACTTAAGAATGCTCAGATATTGCTTTCGAGTACCTTTTGCAGTGCATGTACATGCTGCTTGGAGTTGATTTTTCTTAAGCTGTTCTGTTTTCGATCAATCAAACGAGTAGAGATTGAACAAGTTCCATGTGGGTTTTTGGCAGGTTGATGATGATAACATTGGATGATCAATTGATTCAGTTCTTTGGCGCAACCGTGCTCTTGACTTTCTCATTCACTGACAAAGATGGTGATGGTTACATGAGCATTGTTTATGTTCAGCAAGCCTGCAATATAATTGGCTTACAGAAATCCTGGCGAATTGCTGCGTTGATGACAATGACAATGGAATAATCTGGAGAAGAACCATGAGAAGCAAAACTAATCCGGGAGATGCTTTAGCGTTGCTAGATCATTAGATTGATGATGGAATAATTGAAATATTGAAGGAATGAGAAGCAGGCAAGCAACAATTGACGAGGGCCACACAATGCATAATGGATTTGAAAACACCTACTTATTGGAAAGAATTGCCTGCATCCACGGAGCAGCTCTTTTGAGAGAAAGAATAACAAAAAAAAAAAGAAGGGGGGGGGTATTTGTGTATCAGGACACAAAACACTATTCCTTGTAACGCTTTAATGATGAAATTACCCTTGGTCTTTAAACCTTTGAAGGCACCAAAGACAAATTATACGGGGCTAAATTGATTTTTTTATTGCACAAAAAAATAATAATTTAACCCGCCCACACAATTTAATGCCTATTACCAAGAGCTTATAAGGGTTTTTTTTTTTTTTTTTGTTATTTTACTTTGGTTTTATTGTTAATTTGAAGGTTACTCGGTGTCATTATTGTAATTGATATATATAAATATTATTAAAATATTCTATTTGTGTGTGCTACGTAAGCCCAGCGTGGACTATGTGTGTGAGCCTGTTTGGTTACCAAATACTATCTTCCGATCGCGACATTTGGAAGCTCTTGATGTCTCCTCACGATGAGGGGACGTGTGTACTAGAAGTGCCTCTAATTTGGTGTTGGTGGATTTTTTTTTTTCCACTCATTTTCTCTCTCTCATCCTCAAAATCAAGACTAGCCCCTTCAAAAATTCAGACCAACCCCTTCAACTTCTATTTCCTTCACATTTGGTTCATGTCCTTTTTATTATTTTTTTAAAAATTTTGAATAAGCCATGAAATTACAATTATTTTTTTCAATTTCACCCCAATTATTTTTTTAATCTTTCAAATTTGATCCTTATTATTTTGACTATTATTTTCTTATTTTGAAGAAACTATAACATTACAATTTTGTTTCAATTTCACCCCCTTTTTATTTTTTTTTAATCTTTTAAATTTGGTTCTCGTTTTTTTTATTGCTATTTATTCTGTTTGTGATTGTTTTTTAGACTTTTTCAAATTCATCCTCCATAAGTTTTTTTTTTTTATCAAATTTGATCCATATTTTTTTTCTATTTCCATCTCTTTTTTCCTTTGGCATTTTTCTATACTAATATTTTTTTTCATGATTTTATCATTTAAAATTAAATTAGTTAGGAATTAGGCTTCTTCATTAAACCCAAGTCAAGAATTTCATGGGTAACGAGTTTAAGAGGTTTGCACGACTTGACTTGTTTTTTTTTAAAAGCTACTTTTTTACCTTTTTTAGAGTTTTGCTTTAGTCTCGAGTTTATAACTAGAGTCACTAGTTTTCAAAGGTTAGTGTGGGTTGACTTGTGCTTTTTGTTTTTAATCATTTTGTTATATTGATTTATTTCAATTTCATCCTTCAACATTTAATTTATTTGAAATTGGTTTTCCTGCCTTTTTCCCCCTTTCTTTTATATTGGGTTATCTTGATCATGTGCCTATGATCATAGGGTTTATGAGTTAACCTAAGTTGACTTTTTTTTTTTTTTTTTGCTATGAGGTTAGTCCGGTTCATGACTAGAGTCACCGGTTTCAAAGGTTGAAGTAAATTGACTTTTTTTGGGTCTTTTTTTTTTCTCAAATTGATTTATCTTAATTTTATCCTTCAATATTTGGTTAATTGAAAAATGGTCCTTATACTTTGCTTTCCTTCCTTTTCTATTGGGTTATCTTAATCATATGCTCATGGTCATAGGGTTTGTAGGTTAACCTGGGTTGACTCAGATTTTTTTTTCATTGCTTTTTTAAATGAATCCTCTTTTTTTTTTTTTACCTTTATATTGAGTTGTTTGATGATTGAGCTTCATAATTTTATTTAATTTTCTTTTTAAAATGGTTATCCTGATATCATACTTTGCTTTCCTTCTTTTTCTATTGGGTTATCTTAATCATATGCTCATGGTCGTAGGGTTTGTAGGTTAACTTGGGTTGACTCAGATTTTTTTTCATTGCTTTTTTAAGTGAATCCTTTTTTTTTTTACCTTTATATTGAGATGTTTGATGATTGAGCTTCATAATTTTATTTAATTTTCTTTTTAAAATGGTTATCCTGATACCATAGCTAGGTTAGAGATTTTACATCTAGACCTAAGTGGTTTTAGATTAATTTTTTTTATACTTCTTTTAATTATACTTCTTTCTTAATTTTCTCTCTTCAACATTTTATTTGCTAGAGATTGAGATTCATCTTTTTTTTCTTTTCATTTTTTTTTATGATGTTGTTATGTTCTCATTTGAATTATTAAGAATTGATTCTCAAGCTTTTTTTATGCATTTTTTATATGAGATTATTCAAATATTATGTTTATAGTCGTAAAGTTTGCAAGTTAACTTGATTTAACCGAGATATTATTTTTTAGTTTTGTCATTCAATATTGAGTTGTTTCATAATTCGAATAGGCTTAAAGAATGGTTTTTTTATTGTCAGTTTATTTCTTTTTGTTATATTTTTTAAAATATATTACTTAAATTACTAATTGAACTAATAAAACTCTTGGATTTTATTCCTTAACATTCTTTTCCATGGGCTATACTATTAAGAAATATATTTATTTTATTTTATTTATTAAGGGTATAATAATATTTTTAGTTTAGCCTATATATAATCTCTTTGCATTTATGTTAAAATAATAACTTCATAATAAAGTGAATAATGAAACTCTAGTCTCCTCCTCTCTTATGTTCGTATTTCTCTTTGTTTAATTTGAGTTGTTTAACATGGCATTAGAGCATGATCTCATTGAACGAGTCTTAATCTCAAATACAGCTTTTAAGGATCTAACTTGGTGTGATAGTTGTTTCGTTTCTACAAATTTGGTATTTCGTCTTCCCTTTAGTTCAACAATTTGGTATTTCATCTTCCTTTTAGTTTCTGCAATTTAGTATTTGCATTTAATTTCTATAAATTTGGTATTTCATCTTCCTTTTAGTTTCTGTAATTTGGTATTTACAATATGTTTCTGCAATTTTTTTGGAGTGAGATTGTATAACTTCGAGAAGATAGTTTTTTAGTTTCTGCAATCTAGTATTTTGTTTTTCGCTTCTTTTGCATTCTAGTTTTCTTTATTTGTTGATTATGGCTACTGAAAGAAATGATTCACTTTAGTATGTGAATGTGAGGCTGAATGGAAAGAACTATTCATATTGGAGTTATGTAATGAAAAATTTCCTTAAGGGTAAAAAGATGTAGGGATATGTTAAAGAAACTTATGTAATATCTAGGAATATTGATGAGGGGTATGATGTCTTATAGATGCATGAGAAGCAAACAATACAAAGATTATTACTTGGATTAATAATTATATTAAGCATTCCATAGGTACTTGGGAATAATGTTGGTTGTCGTTAGATGTATAAGATTAAGACTAATTATGATGGGTCTATTGAGCGATACAAAGCTAGGTTTGTTGCTAAAGGATACTCTCAACACTATGGTATGAATTATAAGGAGACATTTGTCCTTGTTGCAAAAAATAATTATTGTTCATACTCTTATTATTGTAGCTTCAATTCGTCGATGACATATCTCTTAATTTAATGTTAAAAATACCTTCTTCAATGGAGATCTTCAAGAAAAAGTTTATATAGTCCCCCCTCCTAGTGTTTTACATAACTTTGGGTATGTTTGTAAGCTTTAAAAAATGTTATATGTTCTCAAACAAGCATCTCATACTTGGTTTAAGAAATTTTTTTATTATGATCTCTTCTTCTCTTGGATTTGTTTCTAGTAGTTATGATTCTACTCTTTTTATTAAGTTCAATGATGCAGGTCATATCATTTTGTCTTTATATGTTGATTACATAATTATTATTGGTGATGACATTGATGGTATTTTAGTTTTAAAGATAGAGTTGGCTAGATAGTTTGAAATGAAGAATTTGGGTTATCTTCAATATTTCTTAGGTATTGAGGTAGCTTACTCACTCAGAAGTTACCTTCTTTCTCAGTCAAAATATGTTATAGATATTCTTGAGTAGGCTAGACCTACTGATAATAAGACTATAGATACTCTCATTGAGGTTAACATAAGATATTCTTCTTCTGATGGTTTACCTTTGTCAGATTTTATTTTATACCGTACTATTATTAGGAGCTTCGTATATCTCATTATTACTTATCCATATATTGCATATATTGTTCATATTGTTTGTTAGTTAGTTTATTGCTTCTCCTATTATTATTCATTAGGCAGTTGCTCTTCGTATTTTACAATATTTTTGAGACATAGTCTTTTAGAGTCTTTTACTTCCATCTACCTCTTTCTTGGAGCTGTGTGCATACTCTGATATTAGTATGATTCCACAGATCGCAAGTCTGTTACTGATTTCTGTATCTTTTTAATTGATTCTCTTATTTCTTGGAAGAGCAAGAAATAATTTATTGTTTCTCAATCTTCAACCGAAGCAGAATATCGTGTTATAACATCTACTATTAAAGAGATTGTTTGGTTATGTTGGTTACTTGTGAATATGAGAGTCTCTCTTTCTCATCTTACTTCTATATATTGTGACAATCAGAGTTTTATTCAGATTGCTCACAACTCAGTTTTTCATGAATGAACTAAATACATTGAAATCGATTGTCATCTTACTTGTCATCATCTCAAGTATGGCTCCATTACTTTTCCTTTTATTTCTTCTTCTTTGTAAATTACAGATTTCTTCACCAAGTCACATTCCATTTCTTGTTTTTGTTTTCTAGCTGGCAAACTCTCGATGCTTGGAATTTATCAGTGGATCTGATTAGTACTTAAAAGCGCATTTTTATCAAGATTTTATATCATCATATTGCACTTAAAGAATCATTAAATTCCCTAACTTACGCATGTTTTATAATAACAAGTCTGATAATATATATAAGATATCTTTAATTTATGGTAAATGCTCATTTCAAATGCAGGCATGTTTCACAATTCAAAGGATTGATTGGTTTTTTTAACTATTGAAATTGAGAAGACAAAGAGAGGGCTAAGCTTGGAGAAGAGATGCTGGTTGAATTCAAATTGGAACACCATTCGATTATTGGATCATAATTGGAGCTGTAGAACTTGGATTTAGGTTTGGTTTATATGGATGAAAAGCTAAGGCATAAGCCTAAAAATTTCATGAGAGTCTAAGATTCAAAACGACTGTTTTCAAGCTTAAATTGTAGCAATAAAAGAGATGTTGGAATCTGTCTTGCAGCCCAGACACTGTTCAGTGTTCAGCCCATATCTTGAGTTCTAGAATTCCAAATGAGCTCGTTCTTATTTTGTTGGAAAGCTTAGATAAATTCTCGAAACTTTCATGAAGACTAACTATTCAAAATCTGACGTTAGCAATGGCGTTTTGTTCAGACAAGAAGATAATAGTTGTCACCAAGTCAAGAGGTGGTCATACACTAAATAATTAGTCATCAAATCAATAGTTCTAAATTTTAGCCTATAAAAGGAGGCATTTGCCATACATTTAGACATCTTGGTTTTCATATCAAGATCTTGCTCTTGCTCTCTTTCTTTGTATTTTATATTGTTCAAGTTTTATTTCATGTCATATTAATCTCTTGTTTATGCTTTTCATTTACTTTCCTTTACTTAGTTAATGTATATCGTTATTATGTTTTTATTTTGTTTATTTATGTTTCTCATCTTCATGATATTTAGTTAAGTTAATTATGTCAATGTGAAAAGGTTTTACTAATGGTGTTAGAATAGGTATAATATAAACTCAACATGGATTTCAATGTTTATATCCAAGATGTCTTATCTCTTTATCTTATTAATTCTTAATACCTTGCTTGGTAAATGATTAATCTATATTTGTGTTATACAACCCTTAGTACAACAAATACTTGGCACTTTCATAGCCTACTGTATGGTATAATCGACACCTGTGCTATGAAAGGAATTTGATTTGTTGTTAACATCATGAATTCCTGACAATATTTAAAAGTATGGTGTTACTAAAATAAGATAATTAATATGATTATGTTAAAAATTTATAATGAACTATTAAGGATAAATCATCTTATTGGAACCTCCTTTGTGTGTAGTTTTCAGTTGATTAATAAAAAGAGTTTATACTATACTTATTTCTAATAATATTAGTGGATCCTCTAACATTGACAATTTCTTTTATCTTTGATTAATACTCACATCAATATCACATCTCAAAAGTTCTCTTCAACTCCTTTTCATTTGTTGTTTATAATTTTATATAGTTTATCTCCCGTGGTTCAACCTCGGTCTTGCCGGGTTATTTATTACTTCAACACTCCTGCACTTAGAATAAGACATCAATCTTTTGATCGTGTCAGGATCCTCTACCAAAAGATAATCAAAGTAGAGCCTATTTCAAGCCAAGAAGCTTGGACTTTGTTCATGGACAAGCTTGGACATGACAGATTACTTCCTCCAGAAGTGGAACAAATTGACAAATCTGTGACAAAGGAATGTGCTGGTTTGCCTCTAGGAATTATAACAATGGCCGGAACCATGAGGGGAGTGGTTGACATATGTGAGTGGAGAAATGCATTGCATGAATTGAAAGAATCAAAAGTTAGGAAAGATGATATGGAACCTAAGGTATTCTACATATTGAGATTTAGTTATACCCACCTAAGTGATTCGGATCTGCAACAATGTTTCTTGTATTGTGCAGTATTTCCTGAAGACTTCATGATCCCTAGAAAGGATTTGGTAAGGTATCTGATTGATGAGGGAGTGATAAAAGGGTTCAACAGTAGGGTGGTAGAATTTGACAAAGGCCATTCAATGCTTAATAGACTTGAAAATGCCTGCTTACTGAAAGGTGCTAAAATGTATGATGATCGTAGCTGTGTCAAGATGCATGACTTGATTAGAGACATGGCTATCCAAATACTACAAGAGAACTCTCAAGTCATTGCTAAAGCAGGTGCATAATTAAAAGAATTGCCGGATGCAAAGGAGTGGACAGAGAATCTTACGAGAGTTTCACTAACGCATAACCAAATTAAAGAAATTCCTTTTAGCCATTCACCAAGGTGTTCCAATCTCTCAACTCTACTGTTATGAAATAATAAACGCTTGCAATTTATTACAAGTTCTTTTTTCGAGCAATTGCATGGGCTAAAGGTTCTTGATCTGTCACGTAAAAATATTGAAAAATTACCTGATTGTGTTTCTGATTTGATGAGTCTCACTGCATTATTGCTCAAAAGGTGTGAGAACTTACGGGAAGTACCGTCATTAAAAAAGCTCAGGGCATTGAAGAGATCTTTGTTGTAATACACTTATAAAGATGCCTCAAGGCATGGAATATCTATCCAACTAGAGGTATCTTAGAATGAATGGATGTGATAAAAGGAAGTTTCCAAGTGGGATATTACCTAAACTCTCTCACCTGCAAGTATTTATACTAAAGGAAAGGATATATAGAAGAAGACATGCTCCGGTAACTGTTAAAGGAAATGAAGTAGGATGCTTGAGGAAGTTGGAAGATTTGGAATGCCATTTTGAAGGCCACTCTGACTTTGTGGAATATCTCAAAACTCGGGATGAGACCCAATCACTAAGCACATACAAATTTTTTGTAGGAAGTTTAATTGTTCTGGTTGTAAGAGTATGAAGAAGTTGTTCCCTCTTGGCTTGCTGCCAAACCTTGTAAACCTGGAAGAGATTAGAGTTATGCATTGTGAGAAAATGGAAAAGATAATAGAAATGAAAAAAGCAGCAGCAGCTCTCATTCCATCACCAAATTCATTCTTTCAAAGTTAAGAATCCTGAGATTGAGATATTTACCAGAACTGAAAAGCATTTCTAGTGCAAAACTGGTTTGTAATTCTGTCGAAAGAATTGATGTATGGGAATGTCAGAAGCGAAAGAGGATACCGATATGTATTCCATTGCTTGAAAATGGCCAGCCATCTCCTCCCCCTTCCCTTAGAAGAATGATTATACATCCAAAACAATGGTGGGATTCAATGGAGTGGGAGCATCCTAATGCTAAGGATGTCCTTTTACCCTTAGTAAAGTTTTATTGGTAAGAGATGACACTGCCCTTAATTTAATATTGAATTATGCGTAAACATCGTGTTTCAATTCCTCTCTGTCTGCCTTTTTATTGAATTTAAATGAACTAGCCTTGACCACGACCACTTAATTATTGATGTGTGTGTATTAGATTTGACCCACAAGTAAGGAAGCAAGACGAAGACATTTGAAGCATTTGGAGAGCAACAACACAATGTAGCCAATTCATCCACGAGATTTTCTCAAGACCTTTACACCCCTCCTCATTTTGTTGTTATCATCCCAACCTTAAGAACTTCCTTCTCTTCTTGGTTCCTCTGTTTATTTATTATTTTGTCCGAAATTTTTTTAATTTGTCTGCTATATTCATGTAAAAGTGGACGACTCTTGTCTTTCTAAAGATTGGATTTTTAATGAGAATTTGATTGGCTTCGAAGCTTATGGCTTTTAATTACTTGATGATCTTTTTGGTGAGGACAAGCCTCTTAATTAATAACCATTAGAGAGAGCATATTCTGAATCACTCTTATGTACGCTATTTCAGTTATGCCCTCTGTTCTGCTTAGAGTGATAGGCAGGCTGCGAAGTTGATCACGACTGTCTTTGTGGTTTCTTAGGCTTGTCATTCACTTGGTCTCGTGCATAGAGATCTGAAGCCTGACAACTTAGTGTACGTTGTGGAGGATGCTCCTCTTAAGGCCACAGATTTTGACATCTCTGTAATATTGTAGAAGCCATGTATGGTACCTTCTATGTTAGTTTTGGTGTTACACAATGAATGGATTGTCTCGGTGTTTTGTTCACAACCTTGTTGTCGTTATCTTTTATAGGTAAGAGTTGGGAAAGATTTCTGGTAACTGATATTTTACAGCTGCATAATTTACGTTCTAATTATGTAGGATTTTGCATTTAGCTTTGAATTGTAATAATAATTTCCATCCTCAAATTCCATGAATTGAATTTGTTCACATATTCAACCTCCTATTGTAGGAGAATCGATGAATTTGGTGTTCATGAAGTGGGGGGCCTTGATCACTCCTACTGATTTTGTAGTAGCCATTTTGAAAGCTGATAGCAGGTGCAGGTGTCTTCACAATTTAAAACAGATCAGACTAGACTTGTAATTCTTTACTTCTCAACTTTTTTTCTGGCTGTGCTTCGATCTTTTATGTACAAGACACTCCGTTGTGTTGTAGTAACAAAAAAAACTTTAACAAATTGTCATTTAAAACTTTAATGTAATATATATTTTAAAAAAAAATTATAGCTTAGTGATTTTCTCAATTCAATATACTTTTCCTTTTTTATTATTTTTGAAAATCATAATAAAAAAGGGATAGGTAGGTTAGATGGTGAAGTTTAATTAGGAAAGAAAGCTTTATTTTAGGGGGGGGGTTAAAATACTAATTTAAGATGGTAAATACATGTATCTTTTCCTCCATTTTATAAGCATGTGTACCTAAACTAAGTAAAGACATCCCAAAATTCACAATCCTTAAAGTTTATGCAATCTCTTAAATAGTATTTGGTTAATGATTTATAACAAAAAAAAAAAATTTTAAAGATAATTAGGACAAATATATGTTCCTCTAAAAAAAAGTGTGTGTGTATGATAAAAAATAAAAAATAAATAAAAAAAAAACATTTTTCATAGAAAAATAGGATTTTTTTTTTTTTAAATATCCCTCGATACATTTCAAAATTCTTATCTCTCAACAACTTTTTTTTTTGACCCATTAATTTTGTAGCATTTAATTTTTTACAATGTTGATTTGAAAAAACTCCAAAAACAAAAAAACAAAAATATATTAAAAAGAAAGAAATACAAAATCCGGTTACAAATAAAATCAAATGGAAGAGTGATTGAAAAGAATTATATAATATCATCAACAAGCATGAAAGATATACATATTTGAAGTTTTATTAATTTAGAGAAATTCTTACATCTAGGTTATTATCAAGAAGGATGAATGCACCCCACCCATGATCTCAATCTATTTTCAAACTAGCAACACGATTGACTCTCAAGCGTTCATCATTATATACATTTATAATGCTCACCAAAACTTGGCGATGCATTCAATTCAGTGGGTCTGAGGCATATCCTGGCTCCCTAGATCTTTGAAAATCTTCAAACTAATTTATCAAATTCCAAACCAAGTTTGAATTCTATGAACCATCACGGTCGTTGATGGCATTGCAAGGAAAATTAAAAAAAAAAAAAAAAGAATTAACCATCCATAATTGAGAGTCACAGCTTGCTAAAAAAAAGGTTGAAGATAAAGGAATCGCAATCTTTGAAAATCTTAGTCAAGTGCAGATATACGTGCTACTTTAACTCTTTTTTTCTTGTCAAATAGGTCTTCGTATGGGATTTATTTATGATTGTAATCTTTGAAAAACTATAAATTATACCTTCTGATAATAAGATTCAGAAGGATCGTGATATTAGATTTTAAAGTATTATCAAACACTTAATAGCCATATCCATAGCAAAGAGTCATGATGGTCTTGGTCTAAGCAAATGATTACTAGTAATTTACAACTTTATCTTGGGTATACAATCCTCTATTACTTGAATAATCACAACATATAAACTTTACCTAAGTACTATATATTGCTTGTTGTAAGGATGATCATGAAATTAGTCTCAAATTTGAATTACCCATGTTGTCTAATTAATTTAATCCATAAAAAGGAAGCATAGTCCTTTTTAAATGTGGAGATTAACAAGAATCATATAGCTCTCAAAGGCCCGAAAACAAGAAATACTTGTATCACTTTGTTGTGTATATGCCTACATATAAAACAATCTATATTATTTCTAGAGTACCCAAAAATTTTACATCCACTAGAAATATCATTGTTGGGTTTGCAAGGAACTCTATATTCTATCTACCTTCAAACCTTTTGATGAGATAGGATGCAAGAAAATCTTCTTCAAAACCTTAAACACCATAACAATCTGTTGTCTCTTAGACTGAGTAGAAGCACTTATCATGATATTTGTGTCTGATTTGGAAATCTTCAACTCTTTCTTGACACGACAAAGGTGCTTCAACTCTCCTCTAGCACATTCAGAATCCAAACTATCAACTGAATATGATCCTTTCTTTCCTCCCAAGGAATCAGAAGAAGCCCTTTGAAGTTCGTCGTCATTGAATTTCTCCCACAACCTATCCATCTTCTCCTCAATACTCTCTATCTTCAATTCCTGACATGTTGTAAACGAGAAACTTTGCTTGAAAAACGGCAACTCTCTTTCATCGTCTTCGGAGCAATAATCCGGATAAACTAGTGAAGAAACACGCCATAATGATGGAGAGATTGCAAAGTGAGGAAGAGGGTTGGTGATCCTTGGGAAGCTGAAGTCTTCTGTTGACGCCATAGTTGCTTTTTCTTGGGGTGACTATTTGGGATGTTTCTGCTTAATATTGCTTAGACTACAAAACAAAGAAAGAGGGAATTATGATATTAGTTTAGAGTTGAAAATTCCAAGAATTTTTTTAATGATTCTATTAATGTCGAGAGACAAAGATAAGTAGCCAATCATCTTAATGTCGATAGAGACTTGAGTCATCTCAGCCATCGCCGGATTGATAGGAAAAGGTAAAGAATAATAGAAAAATTGATTTGCAAGTTAAACAATTAGTTACTAATACGATGTGTTATTTTTCCACCATAAGATTTTCACAATTAGTTGATGTGCTTCTTAAATACGTCAATAATATTTCCAATCAATGAAGTAAGTATTACTGCTTCTTAAAGTTGTGTTTTTTCAAATTAATTTTTGTTTAAAAAACATTAAATTGATATATTTAATTTGTAGATGTTTTTTCAATAGTTTTGATTTGTTGATATTAAAAATAAATAAATAAATATAAAAATATTATTTTAATATGTTTTTAATTAAAAAATACTTTTTAAAAAACCCACGAAGAGAAGAAAAAATCAAGGAGAAGAGGGAGGTGTGTGAACCAGATGTTGCTTAATTTAATGGTTGAAAGATACATGCAACTCCTATATGCAGATTCAAGTCAACAAGATGGTGAGAAAAGAGAATGAAATGGATGGCCATGGACGGCATGGACCGCCACCCACCACTAGTTGAAGATGGTCCGATCCAAATGCTGGTTGAGGGAAACCACATAAGTTACCGTCGTTTATATAGTGCAAATTGTATATTTGTTTTCCGACTGGACCATGTGGAATCTATGAGCCTGACCATTTCTGCGGGTCAAACTTGCTATTGAAGGATTAGTCTAGATGGCAGTAATTGTATTATCATTCCATTTATGATTAAATCCAGAAAAAGAGAGAGTAGTTTTACTAAATAATTCAGTTTACTTTGATAACGGTTCAACAATCTTGGTTTATGATTTTTAAACTCAATTCAAAAATCATCTTGAAACAAGTTCTAAGTTACAGGTTAGATAGCAAAACTCATGTTAATCCATCTTAAATCAATTTTTTATTTTATAAAACAACGTTAAAATAATATTATTTTAAACAAAAAAAAACCAACAAGTTATGAAAGGATTTTTTCTATATTGATTGGATTATAGATTTACTGATTTATATTAAATTAATTCTCAAATAAATCTTAGATCACCCTAATCACTAATTAGCCCGTAAGATTAGGTCGGGTTTTAAACAATGTCATGGATAAGGAAGAAGATGATGAGGAAAAATATATAAACATATTAAGACCTACAATTTAAAAAAAAAGAAAATCGAGGACACGCATGGGGGCAAATACTGTATTTGTGTGCTTATAAAAAAATTCCCTAAATCAATTATATATTTTCTTAATTCACTGTACAATTTTCTTTTGACCTTTCCTGCCCATTGATGATTGAACTGTCTACAAAGGTACTGGTGATGGAGTCAACCAAGCCCAATGATTCAAAGTTCAAACCTTTCAATGGCATCTAATCCTATTATATTACAACCTATTTAATTAGTTTCCCAAAAAAACATCATCATTAAAAGTACAAAATATATTGCATTTTCTTATCATTTTTATTGCTGGTATTTTGTTGCAGATCACTCTCTTGTCTTTGTTTCAACACTCAACAGTAATAACGTTCCCAGAAGGCGTTAGAACAAGAAACAAGCCTTTAATGGGCTTTCTTCGAAAGTTGAACAGGAGATCTGGAACGTAATCAGGACAAAAAATCACAAGTAAATAAAGGCTGTCCAATTTACTTTGTGTTTTTGAGAAAGTCAGAAGAAATATATACATGATTGTAAAAAAGAAAAGAAAAAAAAAAACCCAAAATAAATGCATGCTGTGTGTGTATGATTTATGACTGTTAGTGGGAAATGGTGGAGGTTTAGTTGGTGACCTATAGTTCCATAAAAATCTGCGGTCCTCTATATTCATTCATGCTTATTGGTGCGTAATTTTCAAGCAATTAAGGTTGGATCCATGAGGGTGATTTATGTGTCTAATTGCGATATTTCTTCTTGATGTTTCAAAAGTCAATCCATCAAATACAACTTTTTTTTCTTTTTGTTTTGCCTCCGCCTTCTAGAACTGATCAAGTTTAGATAGGTTCTACGTCAAGACACGGGAAAATAAAGTTTTAGAGTGAGTTTGGTAGTACCATGTAAACTGTATTTTTAAAAATTTTAAAAATTATTTTGTTTAAAATAAAATTTTTTATATATTTTCATATTATTTTGATGTTTTGATATCAGAAATAATTTTTTTTTAAAAAAAAAACTTTATTTTAATGCATTTCTAAGTAAAAAGTACTTTGAACCGTCACTGCTACCACAATCATAAAAAGACCCTTAGTTTTTCTCCTAGTTAGATGGTCCGCATTATACCGTGGATCAATATTTTTTTTACATAAAAAATAGCAAAAAAAAAAATCTAAGATTCAAGAATCTAGACCCAGTGTTGCGGCCAGATCCAATAATCTTGGCCCTGACACTGCAGCCAATACCCAAGAGTATTGGGTGTTGCTGCAACACCTAAGGGACTTGGGTTTACTCCCCTACCATTCCTAAACAACTTGGGTCAGACACTCATTTATTACTCCAAGTTTCATGAGTCTGGAAAGGCATGCCGGACCTGAGTTAATAATAATAATAATAATAATAATAGTTGATTTTACATTTCAAATCAAATATATATATTTTTTATAGTAATAATATTTATGATATTAATAATAATATTAAACTTATCTATGGTCTAAATTTTTATAGTTTTTACTCCCTTTAAATAAAACTTATTGTTTTTCTTTGATAGTAATAATATTTTTCTTCAAATTTATTATTAATAATAATAATCTTACCTTTCAAATCAAATCTATGGTTGTTTTTCAAAATTAATGATAGATTTATTAAAATTCTTAATTATGATATTAATTATAATAAGATTTTTAAAATTAAAAATATTCATTATAATAAAAATAATAATATTTATAAAAAAATAATAATATTTTTAATATTAATAATAATATCCTTGGGTATGGCTGCGCAGCCAAACCTAAGGATATTGGGTCCAACTGCCCAGCTAGACCCCTGATCAGTAGGTCTCGCTGGGCAACCAAACCCAATCTTTTTTGAAGTGTTTTGGGTCTAGATTAGCCAAGCCAAATACTATTGAATCCTGCTGGACATTGGGACTCAATGTTATTGGCTCTTTTTGGAAGTGTTTTGGTTCTAGTTTGGCACCCAGACCCAACAACATTCGTCTAACTACCAAGCCAGGCCCAACAATTTTTGGCAAAGGAGACAATGCTCCTAGCGCAATTCTTGATAAAAAAAACACAGCAGAGAAACACCTCTCAAAGGCACTGCAGTGTTGTCCATAATGAAAACAATATATGGCTATAGTATTGTTCCTAGTGCAATGTGTCTGTGTCCACTCTCATATATTTTGAAAAGTTTTAGCAGAGGGTAAATCCCAACAGTAAAAGCACTCACAATTTACAATGCTTCAAAACAGTATAATTTACAATAAAAGCATTCATAGCCCACCGTAATTCACGTCCACAATAAAATACTGAATCCTTTTAATTGTGTGTGCGAATATTATACTCTCATGAGAATAAAAAAAATACTAGTTAATTGGCTTGAGTTTCATTGTGGACCTAAACTTTTTAAATTGTTAAATAAATATGCAGGTATTTTTAATTTTTTTTAATATACTCTTACGAATCTATCCATTCTAGCTTGATCTAACTGTCTAAATTCATGATGTGGATTGGGTTTCGTAACATTGTTTTATAAAAACAATTTTTTATATAATTATACTATAATAAAAATACATGCACTCAAGAAAGCAACCAGATAAAATTTAAAAAAAGCTTGCTACTATTATAATTCGACATCTATAATCATATTAAAAAACAAAGCAATGATTGAATGACATCTAATGAAATAATATATATATATATATACATGCTTAAATAATTGAAGAATTTAATAAATAATATATTTACACAAAATTGAAATGAATTAAAGAAAAAATTATTTGTTTCCTTTGTTATTTTTATTTCTATTTAGTTTAGACATTTGATTGCTCTAAAATTGAAGAAGTTAGGTAAGCCAAGAAGCTGCCAAACATGTCTTGGGGCACTTTCACTATTTTATTATTTTTTTTTTTTTTGAATGAAACTGGTACAGTTATTCAGAATAGGACTTTACTAAGCTAAGCCACCAACAAGGATGAAGCAAGCAGAAGGAATCGTTTTGTATATTGAAGCCCTCGAAAGGACTGCAGAGTGTGCAGGCCAGGCATGCAGTCTAAATCAATCCACACTTTTACGATTTTTCAAAAGAACACGATAGATTTTATCCCATATTTTGTAGTTTCTACGGAGGTAATAAGGTAAAAACATCAATCTGGAGTTGGAAACATACCAAAACTGTAGCAGCAACTCATTCCATGATCCTGACCCAGAAGTTGGGGAACGCTGCGTCCAATCGATTAACTTGAAGTGGATCGTGTTTCCTTATTTCCATGGCTCCATCCCATCTAGCATCTGCTGCATATATACAGGTTTGACAAAACTACATAGTTCCCAATATTCTCTGCTTGAATTTTATATAAATGGTCCGCTACAAAGCAGTCCAATTCCACTTCAGGACAGGTCCTAAACCATAGCCGTGAATCTCTTTCCCAAACCAGGAAGCAATATTCTCGTCTAGAGATCCACACACAGCCACACAGGTAGAATATTAGCTAAGGCTGTATATTTTGGCTTTGTTTGACCTCTCAGCATCGAACTAAACAACGTTAATTGATGCATAATCCATCAAATTATCCTCTGTGATAATTCCTTCGATCCCTTTCATGAAGATTATCATCAGGACATCTTTGATTATGAGAATTACTTCGATGACATGTGAACATTTTCATTGAATGGATTGGAATAAATTATATCTTAGTCCCTGCGAGTTAAAAGAACTGACAACTTGGTCCTTCTAGTCGATCATATGTTAAATCTAGAAAAAATAGATCATGAAAAAAAAAACTAAATTCATGGATCTATTACCTTTTCAATTGAGATCTTAAATTGGCGACTCAAGGAGGGCCAAATTGTTATTTTCTTAAGAATACAATGACTTAAGTAACAACTTACTTAAATTCATGATCTTTAATTGAATGAAATCCTGATTTCTATTAGAATATAGTGAAGGAAGGCAACAGGATATTTAAATCAATATTAATTCAAAATATTTCGCTTCAAGATTTTTATATAAAAAAAAAAGTTCAACCAAGTTTTGATAATTCGATAAAGTCATCGGTGAACCAATTGATTTGATTATATTATTGGTGGACTTGCTAAACTATTTAAGTTAATTTTTTATATGATTTAATTTTGATTTTTTTACATAATTTAATTTAAAATTAAATTCTAAGTTAAGACTAAGTTGATGGATAATCGGAGTTTAACAACACCGGTTTAAAGTGAGTTTCAAAATAAAATAAATTAGTTACATGACCGGTGCGATGCGACAGGTCAATTATTTTTTGCATTTCAAAAAAAGCTAAAATCTAAATATGTTAGGTCTTTCTGTAAAGTTATACCCAAGAGTCATAGGTTTGGTTGTAACACCTTACCCAAGAGTAATATTTATAATATTAATAATAACATTAAACTTGCATGACCTGAATTTAAGTGGATTTGACTATAATACCAGACCTAATAGCATTGGACGTGAGTCTGGCTGTAAGGTTGTATCATAAAAGTATAATAATTAAATAGATTAATTAAAAAAAAAAACAAAAAAAACTAATAAATATATATATATATATATATATAAATTAATTGAATTAATCCTTTAAATTAGGTTAACTTATCGAATCTTAGATTCATATTGTAAATATTTATTAATTAAATTAAAAAAAAAAATTAACTCATTATTTAGTTAGCTAACTTATCAAGTTAACCCTTCAAACTTAACCCGATATCTTTTAGTATATGTTCTACTTCTAGCTGTAATTCTAATTCTCTTCGCTCTGCAACAGTGCACGACACTACTCCTCCTCGTATTCCAATTCGGTACTTTATATAAAAATAAAAAAAGATTCTTCCTTTACTTTCCTACCTTCGAATCCATCATCACATCTCTCGTTTTTCACTCTCTCTAACTTTAAGAGAGAAGCCAATCTGCCTCCACCGCTGTAAGAGAGGAAGGAGAAGATGCCGCCACCTACAGGTCCAGGAGGAGGAGGAGGAGGAGGAGGAGGAACTGGTGGTGGTGAAGTTGGGCAACAGAGACAAGGACAGCAACAACAACAACAAGGAGGGATGGGGCAAACAATAACAGGGATAATAAGGATGGCTGTTTTTTGGTATTTCATATCTAAATTCATCTCTCCCAAAAAAGCCCCCACTGACCCTTCCATCCTAATCTCCAATCTCTTCCAAAAAGGAGAGTCTTTGGTATGTATTTTTCATGTTCTAGTGTTTTTTTGTATTGTTTTCTGATCTGGGCTCTCTTTTTTCCTCTGATTTTTGTCTTCATTTTGAAAAAGTTTTGATCTTTCTTCCTGGGTTGATCCTGGATTGGTGCATTTTATTGTTAGTGTTAAAATTGCTGAGATTAAACAAAAATCAGAGATCTCCACGTAAGGAAGTTGTTTTCAACATGCCAATTTTGGTTTTCCTTTACCTGGATATCACTGCCCTTGCTAGCTATGAAATAGGATTTAGAAGCATTTGTGAGCAGTTGCCTCGTAGTGCGTTTGTGTGGCTGTGACTAATTGCCAGTGCATATTTCCGTGTGCTTGAATTTTCACGTTTTTATTTGCATAGTTCCATCTTGTCGTACAAGATGAATTGATATGATGAATAGATACTGCTGAATCAGGGGCATAGGACTTATGTAGAACTAGGTGAGCATGAAAGAGAGAGGGTTTGTCCCCACCCGGTTGAATGAAAAAAAGAGGGGGAGTGAAGTGTCTGAGTGACCCCGTTTAAAAGGTTAGGAGTTAAACTTGGTAATGGCAAGCAGGAGCAGCCACTCGTCGTTCAATTGAACTTGAGTGACTATGCCTGTATAGTGGCATAGCAGGAAGGAACCTACTTATTCTTATTGATGATCTTTTAGGAGAGAGAGGGTTGTAGTGAGAATGCTTCCTGAATCACCTCACCTGCTGACCTTCTTGCAATTTTCAAGGAATTGAATCTGGGATCAGACAAGATTAGGTTATGCCGAGAAGTTTTGAAAAGGTAGCTGCTTCATGGTCTTGGGAGTCAGAAAGCACAGTAGATTTTGAGCCTTATGACTGGTCCTGACACAGTACAGGCCATCACTCTTTTAGTTGAGTTGTCGTGCCTTTAGCAGAGTTACCTTCCAAATGCTTTAAGCATAATACTGATTACAAATATAATAAAAGGAAAACAGTGTTTAATTCCATATGCTATGTTGCTGGAAAGCTTGAACCTATGCACATTTGAAGTATGTAATACAGTCATCTAAACGTTATAATTTTTGCAAATTCAAACCAAGTAGGCCGACTTTAATCTTCCTACAGCCATAAGAAAAGACATGGATGTTTGCAGCAAAGGATTCAGAATATAAGTTTCACAAGATTAAGAAAAAAATAAAATGTAATAGAAATTTGCATGCGGAAGAATTTTGTATTTAGTAACTCTATTCAACTACCTTTTCCCTGTCATATATATGTTCATGACGCTGGCATGCTCCTTTTGCTTGTGATTTATTTTGTTAAATAGCAGTTCTATTCTAATTGAATTTCATCTGCTTTCAGGATATGTGGTTCTATCTCTCCGAGCATGAAAGGTTTAATGACTTCTCTAATGAAGGCGCACTTATTTGGCATGAAACTAATATACCTTATGCTGTTTGGGGACCAGAGAGTACAAGGTCTCTTTCTTTGAAATACCATCCATCTGAGGTACTTTGTGTTGCAAGCACTGAATCTAACTTCATTTATCATATTTTCAAGCACAACTTATAGGATTATGTTTTGAAGACGAATCATGATGCTTATATTTGTTTTCCCCACATAAACTACCTATAAACATGAAGGTGTATTCTCTCTCAGGCATTGAAGCACAATGGCACTCTTTATGCCCACATTTTCTTTGCACAATCTGGATATCCACCAGATCCCAGTGATCCTGAGTACCAGCCTCTTGCTGCCTTTGGAAGAACACATCGTATGATTCTTTCCATGCACACCATGCTCATCTTTTCATTCTTCATTTGATAACATATGGATTGATACAAATTCAATGTTAAAGTAGCTCTTCCTTTTCATTGATTGCAGCTGTTGTCACATACTTGCCCAAGTCAAAATCAGATAAAAGGAAGAGCCTGTTGGGGAATTCCAAAGACTCCGAGGAGGTTGAAGCAGCATCTCAGGTCTCTTCTTGGCTGTTGATCATTTGTAAAATTACTTTAAGATGAATTTTCCACAGATGACCTTTATCAAAAAGAAAATTCAGTATTTCTTATATGTGTTTATGGTTGATATGTTTATGATAATTGCTTTAATAATAAAGCCTGCTGAATCCTCTGAGAAACCAAGTCTTGTCGATTTGGGGGCACCATTGTTCTCCGTGCCCATTTCTATCCTGAATAGTTCTCAGAATTTTGTTCTCTTAGCATTCAGAATTTTGTTGTTTTCTACCATTTGCCTTTTATTCTTTTTTGACTTTTTTTTTTCTTTGTAATGTCATGCATTTACATAGTCCTAACACAGATTTACGTTGATTGCTTCAGGTGGTTGATGATAGTCAAGCTGATTCTAAAGATGATGGCCCTGTAGAATGGATTTCATATTGGAAACCTAATGTTACCATTAATCTTGTTGATGATTTCACAAAGTATGTTTCTTCTCAATTTCAAGGTCCTGTAAGATTTTGTTTCTACTAGAAAAAAAAAAATTAAGTTGAAAATAGGAACTTATGGATCAACTAATTATTTATTTCATGGCTTTATAAGTATTCAAATAAACTGTTTGGAAACTAAATAAGATTGGAAAAACAAGAAAGAGGCTTGGCAAATTGCAGATGGGGATTTTCTTTTGCTTCTTTTTTTCATATATTTAAATTTTATCAATGCCCATATAGCTTATACCCACTCTCTTTTCTATTTCTAATCATGATTATGCACTGCTATGTGGGTAATTAAGATAATTTTTTGCCCTTTATCTTTTCTCTGCAGATACCCCCATAATGCTGTACCTCCAAATATTGCTCCTTGTATCCTTAAATTCTGGTATTTCTTCAAGTATAAATTTATTTATGTGGTGTTTTGTTTCCCTTCCCTTAAAATCTTGAAAGAACTTTGTTGGGTGTCATTTTGAAATGGTTCAAACAATTTAGCTAGCAAAGCTGAGCCCCTTCCTTTATAAATTCTGTACTTACAAAGTTTTATTGTTTCTCAGTGGAAGCTGTAGAGAAATTTACCAGCATGAGAATAAAAAAAAAAGTGATAATTCTCTTATGTTAATGGAAAGCTACTATGCTGTTGTTGTGGCAAGTGTTTAGTTTGATTGTGATACAACTAATTATATCTCCATGCATATGTGCAAATATAAATGACTCACTGTACAATTATACTAAATCTTGTGCACATATATTGTATAGTTGATGGCAATAAATATATAAAAGTAGCAAAGGGTTATGTTAAAAAAAAAAATTATGCCATGCTTTTGATGTGGCTGCTAAGCTTGCTACAGCATTTGTGTCAAAATAAAAACTATCATGTTGTCACTTTGGCTTTGAGTTCTTGACTTCAGATATGCAGACTTGAATGTTGAGCCTACTTCAGGGAATTACTTCCCCACCCTATTCTTCAACGAGTTCTGGCTGCTTCGAGATAAATTTATCGCAATTAATGATACTGTGACAGAATTGACACTTAATTTGGAGGTGGGTCCTATAAGCATGACAAAATGGCAACTATTCCTGCAGATTGATCAGTCATTCCAGGTTCATCGTAGTTATGGAAGCATGCTTGAAGGCGAGGCTGATGAACTGAAGGTACCACTTAATTGTATTCAGATCACAATATGAAGTTGGGTGACTGGAGAGTCTATATTTTGTTGGAATATGATACAATATTTCTACTTTTGACTTGAAATCCACTTGGTTACATATATTCTCACTTATCATTTCCATTCCAAAATTGTCTTAGATTAGAGACAACATGGAGTTGCTGAAATTTGATATAACTCCATTGTTATGTTCAAGTTGGTTTAGTTAGTTTCTAATTAGTTGACTTGGATATTTAAGCCATTGATTACCATGCATAAATTACATGTTATAAGGCATGCTAGACTTCACCATCCTTTCTTTAGGTGGGAAGCAAAGCCTTTTCCTAAGAGCTTGTTTTTCTAATTAAAGTTTCATAGTGAGAATCGTATGCTTCTTTGGAAACTTGCTTTTTAGAGTCGAGTTGCCAAATAATTGAAGTTTGCTGCCTGGTTAATTGATATAAGATGGTCAAATTAATGATGTGACTGGACTCTGACAAAAAAAGGTAAAAAAATATAAGTGACTGAATGTGTCAGAATAAATTTGATTGAGTGGAACATCATATAATTATAGCTTCATGAAGCTAGATCCTAGGTTTGCAAGTTAACTTCTTTTTGTTTGTGTGCTTGCTACTTTTTAAAGCCAATGTGAAAGTTAGAAAAATTATGTGTGTTTCCTCAGTTTTCCATGTATTGATTAATTGATAAATTTTGTAGAGGGTGTTCTTGGAAGGAAATCCTTACCTCCTGGTGATCACAATGTTCGTTTCAATGCTTCATTCAGTGTTTGACTTCCTGGCATTCAAGAATGGTGAATTATCGCCCACTACAATAAAGTTCTATTTAACTCTGGATTTGCTCTTTCCGCTGATGCCTTTTATGAGATGTATATGAAGTTCTTGTTAATTTTTTTTCCTCTTCAGATATCCAATTTTGGAACAAAAATAAGTCTATGGAAGGACTGTCTGCAAAGTCTGTTGTTGTGAGCTTTATATCTCAGCTCATTGTCTTTCTCTATCTGCTTGACAATGACACTTCATGGATGATACTTGGAAGTTCTGGGATTGGTTGCTGCATTGAATTTTGGAAAATAGGGAAAGCCATGCACATAGAGGTATTGATCCCAATTATATATACTGATTTGTTATACTGTCTGTGTGGGTGTCTGTGACTCCATGCAACTGGCAAAGATTGATGCAGTTGCTATGGTTTTACAAATGTAAATAGTTTTTCACATGAAAAAAAAAAGTGGCTTATTTGTTTTGCATTTGTTACATCTCTTGTTACAACACCTATATTCAATCTTCCGTCACAACATTTACATTAGTGTGCCCATTCTTGCTTCTATCTTTAGCTGCTCACATGCCCTTGTAGCACATAATGGGCAAAATTCGTTTTCTCATCTTCTCATTTTTTAATTCTGCATGTTACAGTTGCTGATATTACATCCATTCTGCAGCTTGTATAAATGTCGGTAATTTTGGTTTCTGAGTTTTCAATTAAGCAAATTTCACAATTGTTCTCTTCTGTCTCCAGATTGATAGAAGTGGAAGAATCCCTGTGTTAAGGTTCCGAGATCGTGAATCATATGCAGGGAATAAGACAAAGGAATATGATGACATTGCAATGAAGTATTTGTCCTATGTGCTCTTCTTCCTTGTTGCATGCTCTTCTGTTTACTCACTAATGTATGAGCGCCACAAGAGCTGGTATTCCTGGATTCTTTCTTCACTCACCAGCTGTGTGTACATGTTTGGTAAGCTACTGTTTTCATCCATCCATGCCCTGTCCTCTATTTTTTTGCTTAAACCCTTCTCAACAAATTGAAAATTGTGTTACGGAACAGGAGTTTGTAAAATGTTTTTCCAGCCTGCATACAGCATAGTAATATTAGGATCTTGACTTGAAAATATTGCAATATTAGTAGCCTTGTGTAGTTGAGAATTCTGTTTTCAAATTGTATTTTGACTAATAAAAATTCCAAAATTATTTGACTTGTAAAGCCAGTATGGTTGTAGATTTGAATCTAGCATATTTTTGTTATACTTTTTTTATAGATATTGCTGTTGTGTTTTCCACAGATGGTCATTTCTGTTCTTACATGCAAGCGATGCAATAAGAACTACTAATCATTAAGTTATTTTTCTCGTATAGTTAAGGTCATGATCTCTAGATTTGTCATCAGCATGTTTCCTTGTAGACATCTAGGTTTAGTCACCCAAATAAAATTCAGTTTGTCATGGTAATGAGTTTATACCAACTTCATACATCATTTTGTAATAATAATTACTTCATTATTGCAGGTTTTATCATGATGTGCCCTCAGTTGTTTATAAATTATAAGCTGAAGTCTGTGGCACATCTCCCATGGAGGCAGATGACATACAAGTTCCTTAACACCATTATTGATGATCTTTTTGCATTTGTCATCAAAATGCCAACATTGCATCGGCTATCTGTCTTCCGAGATGGTGAGATATAATCAGCATTCTACTTTTTCTCTTTCCACAGTCATGGTACTAAAGTCAGTTAGCATTTACACTGGATGGCATTAGAATGTATCACTATCATCCCTCTCCACGTAGATTACCCTGATATATCCTTAGCCCACTCCATCTCTTCTGTCCTGAGCTTCAACCTGAAGCCTGAAGACAATAAAAACCTCGTTGTTCACAAAGCAGCTTTGCACCTTTGCTGTTGCCAATGTTACACTACGATTCAGACAATGAAATTCTCCCAGTATTGAGAAGAGGGTAGAAGTGCACAAGCCATTAGCATTGGTGAAACTTGAAAGCCAACTCCTGCTGCATGGATAGTCAATTCAAATACTTGGGGCTAAATGTTTGAATAAGATTATTTAATTATGGTAGTTTAATTTGGTTTGCTGCAAAAAACGTTGAATCCCGTTGCTTAAATTGTCCTGTATGTAATGTGCTTTGTGAGTATGATTCAGTCATGCACTTCTCTCACGTCATTTTCTTTTATCTTGCAGATCTCATATTTCTGATATACCTGTATCAGAGGTGGGCTTATCCAGTGGACAAAACTCGTGTAAATGAATTTGGTTTTGGTGGTGAGGATGATCAGGCATCGTCTGGTGAAGTAACTCCTGCAAAAGAGGAAGAGAAGAAGACCAACTGAGCTAATTTTTTTGTCAAGTCCTTTGGAACTAGAGCACATAACTAAGTTCATAGGATATTTCTAACTTTTTGCCCCTTTCTTTTTTATAATTATCATAGAATGTTGATCCTGAGTTAGTGTTATAGGTCAATGGTAAATTCTCTATAAGATTTGTTTTGATTGCAGAGTGATGATGGAATCCCTTTCCTGGGTTATGCCAGTTCCACATATTATTACTCTCTATTTGTAGATTAGAAAGGGATGCTAATTATGAACAATCCTGCTTCGAGCACGGCCGTTGTACAATACATCGAAGAAATGAACCTTCATGCTTTAGGTTTTCCAGGATTTTATCCCAAGAATTTGTTTCAGACTAAATTGTATAATTCAGGATTTCAATTAACAAAAACTAAACGTACTGTTGATAATGCATTATGCACTCTTTCAGGAGTGGTATTTTTATAAAAAATTAAATTTGTTTTTTGAATTTATTTTATTTTGTACAATTGAGCTTTTTCAAATCTAAATTAGCATCTAATTATTTTAGAAGAAATAATTGGATTGAGAGATAAAGGAATTAAAATAAAAATTTAAAGTGTAAAATAGGTGGTATTTTCAAACTTTACACTATATATTTTGGTCGGTTTATAGCTGATTGGTTTTTTAAATTATTAAAAATTTAATTTTAATACAAAATTATTTTTTTTATGAAGACAAAAAACCTTGTTGAATTATGGTTTAAAGAGAAAAAATCATCATTGATAACTATCCTAGCCAACAAAATAATTGATAATAGTGCTAATAAGTTCATTTTAATTATAGTTTTATCCAGATGTTTTGTTTTATATTATCATTGCTCAAAAAATCAAAGGCTTGTTTTTCTACCCGCTCTAGTTGCTAGATTATAAAGAAAGCAAATGACGTGTCATTTGTTGTCTTTTTAAAAAAAGAATTAGGGTCATAGTTATCAAACTCAACTAAGGGATTGACCCGACAACAAGATTAAGTCCTTGATTACATAGGTTAACTTAAGTCAACCCCGTATCAACTCGATAAAAATTAAAGTAAATATTTAAAGTTTTAATATTTCATATGAAAAAATTAAAAAATAATCCATGCGAATATAGGCTATAAGTGTTGTAAATAATAAAATTTAAAAGATTTTTTCAAAAGATTTTTTTATCCCACATTAAAAGATATTATGTTAACCTTTTAAGTTGAAGTATTTAAACCAAAAAATTTTTATCCCATATTGAAAAAACATAACTTTTTTCTTATGAATATAGAGTCTATATATACTAAACAGTTTTAGATTCCACATTGATAAAATTATTTTTCTAATATTTATATAGTGAACTTTGAAAATGACTAATAACCAACTAAAAAATATGAAAAGAAAGTCTTGGATAGAAGAAAAAACATATATATTTTTTTAAAAAGGTCTATTAGGTTTTTCCGAGTCAACCGGGTTTGATCATTCTTTTGCTCTTACCAGTCTTTAACCTTACCCGGATCGATCCAGCCACCGGGGTCTCAGGTCAACTTGTTGGACCAGACCGGATTTAATAACTATAATCAGGGCAAATGATAGGTTGTTTGCCCTTTTAAAGAATTTTTAAAAAATAAAACTAGGTCTAAATGAACTAGGCCTAGACATGTGAGCTGAGTTGCAAGGCACACACGTCCCAGCTAGCTTTTTTTTTTTTTCCGACCAGACACATTGGGCCGGTTGCCATGCACGTGTCAGGGCTCCTTATTTTCTTTTTTCTTTTTTTAATTTTGCTATTTTATATTCGAGTTAAAAAAATTATAAAAGAAATCATTGAATCCATGAACTAGGTTGCAAATTTAACGAGTTAGTCTGAGGCATCCAATCTATTATTTTTTTTTAAAATGCTTTTTTTGTCCCTCAATTTTAAAAAATACAATGTGATATCCCACTTTGAAAGCGAGCGTCCAGAGCTGGGGCTTTATGAGTAGTGCTGGTCGTCAATCTGTTGTACATGTTTTGGGGCGTCAGGCTCAAAAGTGAGTTCGCATCACCAGGAATACAACCGTAAGGGCGATAAAGCCCAAAGCGAATAATATACAGTAAGTTGGGTTGGGCTATTATATTTTTTTATATAAAATATATTTTAAAATATATAAAAATATTTTTTGATATAAGTATATTAAAAATTTTAATTAAAAAAAAAAACAAATTAAATTTTAGCAAACCTGCATTTAAATCGTTCTCTCAAACAATAATGATGTAATCCTCTCAGGCCCTCTTCCAATCAACACATTATCTAACTCACTCATTCCAACCCATCGAAATCAGATAATTGACATATTATATATAATAATAAATAAAAAAAATCCATCAAATCATCATGGACAAAATAATTTTTTTAAAACCTGAACCTATGTTCTTTTTATTTTTATATATTATAATTTGTTAATTAAACATCTATTTTAAATTTTTAAAAAATGTCACAAGCTTCCGATTAGATTCTTAAGAAAACAAATATTCGGTCCAACCTCTTGGGATCTAAAGAAAGAAATGAATAATTATCAAAAGTAACAGACCCAAACCCGAAAACCCTTAAGAGCAAAGTCTTGGATAATGGATCATTTTTTTTCAGGCACTGTTTTGCATTGCGGGCAGAGGCCCCCCTCTGGCCTTTTCTTCCACTATTCCTATCTCCATAGGGCCTTAAGACCAACCACAAACCTGAGACCCGCAGCATTTCAATTAGCTCACCCTCGTGAAAGGACGTGATTGCATTCGCCTCTCCCAACTCGTCAACCACAAGAAGAAAAATGGCCCACAACAAGCCATGGATGGATGGATTGAATAGCCCCTCCCCCATGATTAAAAACATCCATCAACAGACGCTAGGTAAAGAAAAATAATGCAACGAAGAGGAAAAGGCCTGGCTACCACATGAAACTTCTAGACCGCATTATAAGTTCGAAATATGCAACCATTCATCATGCCAAGCACCGCCGCAAAGCCCCATCAAAACAGTCTTAACAGTAACTGATAAAAAGTGGCTTTTTTCTTGGACATGGTTCTATCCCTAGGGGTCTATTCTCTGCAAGTTGTGTGTATATTCATAAGACAAAATATGGAAATGCCTCAAAAGTTTTCTCAGTGCTTTGTCGGTAAGAGTTCATGCCACTGTTCTCTTCTATGGCTGTCCCCTCCCTCCTCTCACCTTGGAAATTCAGACGTTGGCCGAGCCTTCCGCCTGGTTTGGGGTGTACTTCTTCATAAGACTGGCTAGCCGAGCATCATACTCTTTCTCCATTTCAAGTTCTTCCTCCAAGTGCCTCCGCTTCATTGCAGTCATCTTCTCACCATGTTCTTCAATCAAGTTATCCCTCTCGGCCACATACTCCTCCATCTCTTTGTCTTGAAGCTCTATAAATTCCTCAACTTTTTCCACTCTATATCCAGAAACGACAAGCAAAGAAAAATGGAACATTAACAATTACTTCCTTTAAAAGTTACCACAACATTGATCATCAGGTTGATCTAGAACCTGTATATGGTACAACTATTTTAGAACAGATACTGGAAAGAATTAAGCAACCATATACCTGCTTCTATATTCCTCGGTATTGGAAGGATTTGCATTTAACTCCTTCACCTGCTGCCGCTTATCCTGCTGCAGTTTCTCAAAATCCTCTTCTTTTGCCTCTCTTTGATCACGGATTGTTTGGAGTTGCTCCTTGAAAAATTGCTCTTGGAAATCCAACTACACAAAAATCAGAGTTCGTCAAATCAGATGAATTGTTCAGTTACCAACATTTATTCAACAACCACATGATAGAGTTCATTGGAGAATTGAATATCAGCCAAAGTGAGATAAATTTCTCAAGCATAGTCGCAGAGAAACAGTAAACTGTCAAAAAAAATTAAAAAAAAAAAAATTGGCTTCTAACTGCAGAATACATTTAGAAATATTTCATGCTTTTTTTAAAACAAAAAATATTTATTTATCTTCCCCTCCATTGATATTTCAGTGAAGTAAAGCAGGAAACCAAGCATATCAGCAAGATGTAAAGGACTGGCATTTACAAGAGTAAACAGTCAGTTTTAAGGGATTCTACATGTCCCTTTCATGAACAGTCAAATCATGGGTTTTATTATAAGTTCATAACATGCACACAGCAGCATTGAGTAGCAAACATCAGTTGCATGTGTAACTATTTCATAGGACAGACAAAATTATATCCACTTAAAAATAGCAGTACCTCTTCCTTGTTCTGTTCATGATGCATTTGGGTTCTCTGCCTCACAATGCGATTTTCTTCTATTGTCTTCCGCAACTTCTCAGCCACTATTCCACAATATTTTTCAAGTTGTTCTGAATGCCTTTGTTCTTTGACAACCTTGTTCTTCAGGTAGATGAGTTGCTGGTTGTCCTCAGCCATTTGCCTGATTTGGTTGACAACCATCTCATGGTATGACCTCAATTCATATTTCAGCCTCGACTTCCCTACTCAACCAACATAGAATGTCAAACCAATCATAAAATATATAAAGACATCAAACATAGCTGCAAGGAAAAGCCAAATTAAGTATGGAATGAAATTGTTACAATAAAAGATTCCTTGTGGAATTCTGGGACTATATGTGTCCAGGTGCATGGGTGTTTCAGCCTGTGTGTGGGGAGAGAGAGAGAGAGAGAGAGAGAGAGAGAGAGAGAGAGAGAGAGAACCCTGGGAATGCTGATTGAAGAGGTCCAGGTCTTCCTTCAGTGCCATGTAACCATAGAGCTGTCGCTTTCCACCCTGATAGAATAAGACCCGGCGACGATCCCAAGCATTTCTATCAGTTCCCTGCTCAGCAAAATGCTTATGCAAGCGCTCAGCTTCTAAATATCCACGTGCAGAGCTCTCAAAGATCAGAATACTCATCCCACGATGACCCTGTGGACCATAAGAGTGTCTAGCCTTCACAGCAGCATATCCACTGAAGTAGTCAAGAAGCTCTTGATTGCCCATTCCAAGCCACTGAAATCCAATTCAATACATGGAAGTGTTAGTTAGTGCTACCGAATTAAAAACAAATTTGTTATGGATTAGCAAAAATTTAACTAAGTCTAAAATAAAGGTTGAGCCCCACAAATTCAATCACAGCAGAGAAAAGAGTTGTTCGATGGTACCTTATCATTGTCATCCTGCTCAAGCCTAGTATTCATAACAATAACCATTGGAGGCCAAACAATTTCATGATCTTTCTCATCATCCTTTAAACCTTTCCATTTGCCAAACACTTCGCCAGCTGGAATAACTGAAGTTCCCCTCCTGCTCAACTCCTCATCCAAAAGTTCAGCAAGCTCCCTATGTAGCTTTACCCTTTTAGATCCTTTTGTCTTGGCATGTGTGATCAAGGGCTGCAGGCCTCTGTACCAGTCAATAGCACCAGGACCACCTTGGCATGCTGGACAGTGCCACTGCCTTGCTGGTTCATTTATCTCTTCAATGGACAAACTATCCAAACTATCAAAGAATTTCTTGAACCATCTGCTCTTCTTGCGAGTCTCATGACTTTGTTGACTTGTATCAGAGTCAAAATCCTCGCTTAAAAGCTCATCATCAGTATCATCTAAGGAGTCGCCATCATCTTCATCATCTTTGTCATCATAATCATCATTTTCCTTCTTGACCTCATCATTCTCTTCTTTTTTCTGATCTTCTGAACTCCTCAGGGGAGTAGCACCAGCCCTAGCTTGCCAGCTCCATCCATGCTCCAGAGGTGGACGGATTACAGGTTGTGGGGCTGCGTAGTTGCTCTGCATGCCCCTGTTGAATGTTTGGGGCCTTGCGGCTCCTCTGCCAGTTGGTCCCCTAGGATCAACAGGCTGCGTTGACCAGGCATTGCCAGGATTCCTTCCTGATCCACCATTATTCCTCATGCCTAGCTTCTGTATCACATCAGGATTTCCCCATGCTTTGTTATTAGTGTTCTGAGAACCCCAGGGTTTTGCAGCACTGCTTCCAGCTCTGTTCTTGGACTTCTTTGCAATAACCTCCCATTCCCCATCATCTTGTACAGAATCCAGACCAATGTCTGCCACACCCTGACTCAACTGTTCAAAAGCAGGACCAGAGGCTTCTGCTACATTTTTTCCCTTGGATGATAAGCTTGTATTTGCCCCAGAACCAAAAGGCTTTCCACCTCCCCTTGAACCCATCTTCACCAAAAATGTGTGCTGAGAAAAAAAGGAAGTCACCAAAACAGATTTTTAAGCACCATGTTGTCCTACTCTGAAGGTCAAAATTTCAATAACCTTTTATTACTATTACTGTACTGCCTTCCTGCAGCCTTGCCAAGGCAGATAATTATATGACAAAACCTGAAACAATTTTGCAAGTCATCAACCTCCTCAATGGGAGGAGAAACACTCACCGCTCATTTCTCTAAATCAAAATGCAACTTCAATAATTGGGAACAAAACAAAAGAAGAAACACTAACTCAAATGGCCATCACACTTGTCATTTCGTTAAAAATACAATCTCAGAAAGGGAAGGTAAAAGAAAATTTTTTTAGACCAAACAAGAGTGAATGACCGCTACAAAATGACCTCGGCTCACAAAATGAAAACAAGCAATTATTTGATTACTTAACATCATTTCCATTTGGAAAAATACAAGCTGTCAACTTATACGTAAAATCTGCAAAACACATTTTCCCTCCTATTAACCTAAACTTGATAAATAATTTAAAGTTCAAGGCTTCAGCAATGACACTACCACCAGTCAAAGTTGTCAACTAACAAGAAAAATCCTAAATTACAGCCAGGTTTCGTAGTGCAGTTTCTCAACAAAAAGTGTTAATTTGATGTTTTTGGGATGGTTTTGTTACAAAAACGTCAGAGCCTTGAAAAAGCACTAAAAAAAAAAAAGCATTGATTTGATAACATCAAATCTCATTTAAGTTGATGCCTTTTCAGTTCAAAATCTCATTTAAAAAAGCACTTGCACCACATTAGGAAACACATAATAACATCAAAATTCCATTTCTTAAACAAATAGCAGAAAACCCTAAGCCCTAAATTAGAAGTCACCACAGCCATTAATTCCATGTTTCTGCTTCCTTAATCAATATCATTCACATACTTACTTAATTTCCACACCAAAAAAAAACCCTAAACGCTTCCACAGACACATCACTGCATTTACTAAACCACAAATAAATAAAAAAACAAAAGAGAAATCATACACAGGATAACAACAAAATAAAACGAATTCAAAAAAAATAAAAACAAAAATAGCTTAAGTTCACATTTTTTTTCTTCCTCGACGCATAACACAAACGAATAAAAAAATAAAAAACCATTTCAGACTGTTTTCTTAAAAAAAATAACCAAAAACATCACTCACAAGCTCTCTGTGTCTCTTGAAGACATTTTCTTCAGGCAACGTTGATTAATGAGATCGAAGTAAAATAAGTGGCAGAAGCGATAATCGGAAGAAAATACGGGGAGATGTACCTGATAAGGACGGAGTTCGCGGAATCCTTCGGAGGTTGAGGATGACGCGCTTGGAAGACAGAAAGGAGAGGAAAAGTGTGTGTAGAGTGAGTGAGAGGGAAGGGAAAGAGTGAAGACTCCGTCTTATACAGACGGAGAGAGACTATGAGCCTGTCTGTCTGTCTGTCTGCCCGCCCGCCCTGGACCTCAAATTTTTATTCGCTTTGCTTTTTCTTTTTCCTTTTTTCAAGCCGAAAAATATATTTTAGATTTAATTATTATTAATAAAGTTATTAAATTCGATTTATTACCTAATATTGTTTTAAGATTAATTTTTTTTTAAAATAAAATAATATTATTTTATCAATCAAGTCATTAATTAACTAACTGAAGCTACATTTGTTTTTAAAAAATAAATTTTGAAAAACTATTTTTTAATTTTTTTTGTATTTGTTTGTTATTAAAAAAGTTAGTCAATGAAAAACACTTTTTTAATAAATAAAAAATATGATATGGTTTTCAGAAAAGTGTTTTTCTTTAATTTTAAGCGGAAAATATTTTTCAGAAATTATAAAAAATTTAGAAATGTCATATTATTTGCTGATTATATCAAATTTGATCTTCAAATTTTTAATTGCAATATATATTTTGTTTTGAATATTTATTTTTTAATTTCACCCCTTAGAATTTAATTTTTATATTAACTTTGGTCCTTATTTTTATAATTTTTATTTTCTTTTCCCTTATTATTTTTTAATTAAATTTTTATCTATCAAATTTGGTTCTTATTCTTTTGATTGTTACTTATTTTATTTAAAATAATTTATGAAATGTTAATTATTATTATTATTTTAATTTCTTCATCTTTTAATTTTTTTTATTTTTTAGATTTGATCTTTATTATTTATTTTATTTGAGATAATTTATGAATTTATATTTTTTTCAATTTAATTTTCATTCAACTTTTTAATTTGTAAGATTTGTTCCTTATTATTTTAATAAACTTGAAAAAAAACTAAAACATTAATAAGTTATTTTTCAGCTCATTTTCAATTACATAACCAAACACTGGAAAATATTTTCCAACTTATTTTTCATTACATTACCAAACATCGAAAAATAATTCACTTTCCTGGAATTCACTTTCCCGGAATTCACTTTTCAAAAGTAAACTACTTTCCAATAAACAAACAGGGCCTGAGTTGCAAGTTGAGTTTTTAGATCGATTATATCAAATTTCATTTAATTTATTAGCAATTTGATGTAATTAAGTTTTGAATTAGCAAATTACTTGATTAATCATTTAATAATATTGATTATAGGCTAAACTAATCAACATTTATTCTAGTGTTTTGGTATATGATGTGTTTAAAGCTTCATAATTTAATAGAAATTGCTATAAATTTTGAATTTATTTTTTTGTATGTATATTAAATAATGTCTCAAGTAAATTTTAGCATATCAAAAATTTCAAAATAATTTCTAAGAAACAAACGAATATTTTTCTTTTATATTCATAATTAAATAAGTCAATCATTAAGGAATAGATATGCATTAATGCCAAATTCATTTCTTTACTTAGGTCAAAAATAAATTATGTATTTACAAAGAAACAAATGTGTGTATATATATATATATATATATATTGAAATTAAATTTATTTTTGTATATGGGTCATGCATAAGCCATCTACAATGAAAAAAAAGCCTTGTAAGAGTTGTAATAATAATATTTTTTCTTATAAATTGTATACAAGCAAACAATATATATTTATGTAGCAAATGTTCTGAAATTTTAAGATAAAAAGTTATTACATATAAAATTTAAACCATTTTCAAATAATACAAGTTTTGTTGATTCATAGATGATTTAAGTATAGTTGTTATCACAAACCATCTTTAACATTTATCAAGCAGTACCAGCATATGATGAGATCCTCTTGTTAGGAAGCTAATCTCATTGAGATAGAGAGCGGGAGGAGTGGAGAATGGAGGATGGAGTTGGAGGAGCGGTAAAAAGTGAAAACTATAGTTATAAGTACCATGCGTGGTTGTTAGTTAGATAAATTAACATTTGGTTCAACATGTCTTCCTAAGCTATCTCAATATAAGTATACATGATCTACCTAGCTAAACTAGAAAGTAAAATGTTTACCTATAAATGAGGCTTAACCTCATTGACTATAACTAGATTAGAAGGAGCCGTTTTTGCACTCCATTTGTTAAAATTGGGTAGAAATTTCAAAAATTTAGCCATATTGAATAGTTAATCTTTACAATTAATAACTTATAAAAGAAAGAGAGAGAGAGAGAGAGAGAGAGAGAGAGAGAGAGAGAGAGAGAGAGAGAGAGAGAGAGAGAGAGAGAGAATAACTAGTTATGTAACAAAGAATTTCTTCCCTTTTCCCAAAGAAAGGAATTAGAGGATGTATGTTTGAAGTTTGAAAGCAACTAGCTTCATAAAAACATATATTATAAGATCTAACTGGTCTTGAGTTGCTCTCATGCAAGACAAGAAAAAAATAGCTTAGGGTTAGGAATGGAAGTTTTGTGTTGTTTTTCATTTGTCAAATCATGTCTCAATCTATCCCAATAACTCCTTAAAATTACACCTAAAAAAGAACCTCATCTAAATTAAAGAGGTATAGCGGTCTTCATGTTTCCAATAAGAACTAATATGTGTGAAAAGGTTAAGAATGGAACCATGACCTAACAAACCATAAAGTTGCTTAAATGTTGCTAATGGGGTGGAATGAGTTGGTTTGAGTAAGGCAATAAGGTGTCAAGATATGTACAGATGGAATTGCAAGAGAAATGGTCATAATTGCACTTGCAAACATTGAATTATAATTATAAATGAGACTAATCATTAATTGAGAGATAATCTAACACAATTAAGCTAAAAAAATTAAATTGATAATGTCAAAAAAACATTGCAAACTTAGTTGTGAAGGTAGGATAACATTCAAGGAAATGAAAGCTGTATAGTATTGTGGGAGAGCAGAAGATGAAGAAATATATAGATATTGAAAAGGAAATTGATAATCAAATCCCTACCAGTATTGCAAAAAAAAAAAGGGGGGTAGAAATAAATATAATTTGCACTAATAGCAATGCCATTTACAATTGTTCTATGTACAAGATAATGGTTGTTTGTTCCTCTATACACATTGTACTAGGCTTATAATCGAAAGAGAGATTACTTGTAATGCAATTAATTTATATTTTAGAACTTTTTAAAGTGAAAAAGCTTGGTAGAAATGTGTACACTAACTATGAGATATGTGTAATTTCGAGAGTACTTAGTACAAAAATCATGTATTAAATGAAGATCATGCAATACATATAATAAAGTTATAAATATTATGTGTAATTAGTTATAGTAATATTTCACACAAAAAACAAATTAAAATGTGATTGATCTTAACAATATTGAAGGATGAAAGCATTTTTTTATATGTTATTTGTGTGGAGTTTTTTGACTTTACACTCCAATAAGGTTTTGATCACAATATTCTTCTAATAACATCCAAAACAAAGTATGAAATGTAGTTAGGATAATGTTTGGTTATTAAGAAAAACAGAGACAATGAAGATAAAGAGGACATGTCTCATGGACCTCTTGTTTTGAAAGCATATAAATCAATTAAAAAATGTCATAAAAACATATTTATTATATATATATTTCTATCTTTTTAACTAAATATATTTATGTCTTTTTTATATCTATCTTTTATATCTTGAAACATGTAAAAACACACAAAGAGATTACTCATTCAATAGCATGTAAATGAATAAAAATATCTAATTTTAATAATTATGATGCGTATCATGAATGGATTTTAAAGATTTTGTCTCACTATAGCATCAATGAAAAATAAAAATATGTTGGATGCACTAACGGAGCTTTGAAATAATACTAGTCCATTGGGTATGTGCAAAAACATAGACACAGGTAGGCATGTTAATATTTCATGTGATTATGTTATTGTTGCATGTGATAATGGTCAAAATTCATTATAAATATAGTTAAAGGATACTTCATAATTCTTTGACAATTCCTCACTAATATATAATCAAACACTATAGCTAGGCCTGCAAAGTATATATATTATAAGACATTATGGGCAAAGCCTTAATTGGTTATGATTATCTTCACATGCTTACACACAAAGTAATGCGTACATTAAACGTTACTATGTGAGATGATGAAATAAGCTTTACGAAGGCAAGAAATTAGTGAATTAGGGAATATAACACATAGAGTTCGAAAGTTAAAAAAGAGCTAGCCAGCTTACCTTATATAGAGAGTACATGGGATTCTTTATTAGATAGTATAACATGGAAAAGTTGACACAAAAGAAAAAATTGATGCTCCAACCCCACCTTGATAGCCCTTGGAAAAAGATTTTCTCACCCTCCTCTTAGTTGTAAACACATTGTATTGTATAAGTCTCTTAATAAGAATCATAAAAAAATATTGAAAATGATAAGAGAAATTAAGTTAATGAATAATAAAGAATAAAAGTGGACATCATATTGTGGGGTAGAAGGTCTAGATCTTTAAACTCCCAATGAAGTAAGATTACAGTTAGCCTTCTTGCCATCTATCATAAGTGTTGGGTCCACACAAGTGTTTTTTGCTGCTTCTACTTCTTTAAAAGTTATCTAAAAAAATATATACTAAAAAATATGGTTGGTTAAATGTTTTTATAAATTTCATTGCTAAATCTAAGACTTGTTCAAGGTAACAAAGTGAAGAAAAATGGTGATGATCACTTACAAAGCTATATCCTTTTGATCTTCTAGTGTTTTTATTTATGATGATTACAACTTCTAAGATCTCTCCAAATTGTTCAAAGTATTTCTTCATAGTCTCCTTTTAGGTCTCTCATGCTAATTCCTTAACAAAAACCTTGATGTAAATAATGTCTCTAAATTGACCTAGACCTCCTATGTTGGTTGAACTTATAACTTTGATGATCACCCTATATAAGCCCTCTTTCTTTCTTATATTCTTTTCTATTTATGACCTAAACTCCAAAGTTAGCAAACTTTAGAGCTCAAAGCAATAAAGGCAAGGTTAACCTTTGCTAGGAAGAGAAGAAGCAAAAGATAGTGAAATTAAGGTAAGAACCACCAAGGGAGAGAAAAAGATGAATAATGAGAGAGATGAAGAAAAAAAAGGCAAAAGTTGATAAAAAAGGATTATACAATATTATAATCAGTTCCTATCACTTAATTATTATTAGCACCTTAATCACTTTGCAGGACCATACAATATTTTGATGACTATAAAGATATGGATTAAATTAATTGAACTAAATTATTGTTAATATCATGATATAATCTTCTTTTAGTCTTTTATTTTCCTTTAGACAAATCACTTTCATACATATCATGTTGTCAAGACATGATTAATTAATTAGTATTTAGATCATTAATGGTGATTTTTTTATTAAATTATTTTTTCATCTTTTATTATAGAGCATGATTTGTAGCTCCCATTCTTTTCTAACTCTAACTTGAAAAAAAATGCACTTAACATCAAATTAAATATTAAACTTGGTCTTGGTGTATGATCTAGTTCAAGAACTAAATTATCTTGATCAATTAAAATAACATTGTAATTTAAAAAAAAAAATAGTTTGATTTTGGCTAGGTTGCTTAAATTTAACAAGATTAACTCCTATTTAGTTATTTATTTATTTATTTAATCTAGACCAAGTTCTAGATAGACTTGTCAAGCTAGACTTGGTTTAATATAACTTCTTGACATAATTAAAGAGATGGAAGTTATGTAATTAGGCAATATGTACTTAGAAGTTCAAATATCAACTCATTATCAATATATTGATTGTCATTTTTTAAAGTCAAAACAATTAGGCAATAACTTTTGTGTCATCTTGAGGCTAAATTAAAGACTTAATTATTTTCATGCCCAATTTAGAGATTCTAAAAGGGAGCAACTTGATTTATTATGTAAAATAATGTGCCTATCATAATGATTAATAATATTATTTTTTCTTAACCTTATGCATTGCAATTGACATTTATTTAATATAAAACTTGAATTTTAATTGTTTATTGAGGTTCACAACATAATTATTAAACTCAACTCGATTTGACAGGTTAATTTAGAATTTGGCCGACCCATTATCTAACATAGGACAAATGAAGAAAATCAACCCAAAGTCAACTGGTTGTACTCGTTTAACCTAGCAAGTCAACTTGTGGCCTAGACAACCTAGTTTGACTTTTAGAAAAAAAATCAAAATGATATGTTTAGTTATTAAAAAAATTAAAACGACGTTGTTTTAATTAATCTTATTAACCCACATAACATGTGACTTAAGCCTTAGATCAGACTGATTTTAATAACTTTGTTCCACAATTTCCCTTCGTAATTCATACTAATTGTCTTTGTTGAAGATAGGTCTCATACTATAAAAGTTGCCTTCACTTTATTCTATTTTTATGCTTAGTACACTTTGTTTGGTACATAACTATTTAGGATTTAAAAACTTTAAAAGGAAGAGAATGTCCTAAAATGGTTGGAATGAGTTGTTTCCATTATTATTATTTTTTTGTTAATTAGGGTATTAAAATTCTTATTTCAAATTATATGTATTTTCCAAACATTTATTTATGCTTAACATGTTATTTTTAATGCAATAAGAGATTCAGCTAGTCAAAGGGACGATCATATAAATATGTAGGATTATCAATTATTTAAATGAATGCTCTATAAGTATTGCCATATACAAATTTTACGGAACAACAAGAAATCTAATATTTTTTTTTTCTTACCCGGGTATCCTCATACCCTTTTTAAAAAGTAAGACTAGTCTTGTAATATTAAAAATTCAAACTATTTCAATAACAAAATATAAACATTCTTCTGGTAGAGTAAGACCAGTGTCTATTTGCTTTAGTATAAAACCAATAGGGTCAACTCTTGTCAATAAAAACTTTCTATATCTCAAATTGTGTAGTGCTTGACCCTAAAAAATTAAAGTCAAAGACTTTACATTGCTTTTCATTAACCTCATTGCAAGTAAAAGGATAAAAAAAAAAATAATTTTATACCAACTAGAAAGCTTGAAGATTAAGTGATTTTAGGCTTACATAAAGTTCTCTAATTGGATTGTTTGTTAACTAGCTCAGCTCTGTGGCCGCTAAATGCTGAACAATACTTTTTAAAATTTTTAAATATATTTTTTAAAAAGCTTCAAATTGTATTTTTAGTATTTGTTTTATTGTTCCAATACGTTGATGTTAAAAACAAAAAAATTGAAAAAAATATATATTGTTTTGATGTATTTTCAAGCAAAAAAACACTTTAAAAAACATCATGCATTATAATATCAAATAGACACATGGTCGGGAAGCCAAAATATCTATACAAACTCAATTCATCATTTTGAGATAAAAATACAAAACTTAAAGAAAAAAAGTGTTTAGAATGTAGGTAAGACCTTCTAAGAAAATTAATTTTTTAGCATTTTATTTCCCTATTTTTTAATGTGTTTTTTTAAATATGTTATACTTTAATTTTGACAAGAAATGAATATATTCTCATACTAATGCTTATGTTGTGTAGTTTCATACGAGAAGATGAGCAAAGTCTTTGGGGCAATCAATGTACCTGATAGAGTATATTAAAAGCATGGGGGTATTCGTCGATATAGTAATTGTTGCTAAGGTTCATAATATTTAATGACCTGTTGGCAGTGTAATTGCGGTTGCTTTTTAAATAACGTTTCATCCCAAAATGAATGCTAATGATATATATTTTTTATTTTTTAAAAATTATTTTTGACATCAGCACATCAAAATGATTTGAAAACACTAAAAATATATTAATTTAAAATTAATAAAAAAATAAAAAAATTTTAATTTTTTTCAAAAACACTTTTAAAAATACAGAAACAAACATGCCTTTTTAACCAATAATTACCTAAACTCCTTGCCATCCATTATCTTATTTGATTGTTTCATTTTACTCTCATCATTTTTCACTTGTTGGCTTGATGAATACCTTTTCTCCATGTACTAATTCTTTTACTAATAAGATGGCAAGATTAGGAATCATTATAAAGATTTCCTTATGATAACAATTCCATTCATAAACATATTAACATAAGAAGACTAGTGGGTCAAGTCGAGCTTGTTTGGGTTGGAATTTAAAAAGAAGTAAATAATAATGAAATTCAATAAGGTATACCTAACAATGGAAAAACATTCTAAGATTATCAAGTCTAACTTTAGCTAGACATAACTGACTGAATGATGATTATCATAATTTATAACCTGTGAAATATATTTTAACTAAATCTAATTATTATTAATAACTTGTCAAGGCTCTGGTATTATTTATGTAGTGGATCGAAAAATAGAGTGGGAGACAACATAACATTTATTGATGATTAATAATGCATGAAGAGATTGGGTACATAAAAAAGATTATAAGATAGGATTCAATAAATAAAGTGGGTTACAACATAATATTTTATTAAAGTTAATAATAAATGAAAAAAATAAAAAATATATATAAAATTATAAAGTAGGATTTTAATGTGTTTTCAAGCTATACAAAACATTTTTTTATATTGAATATTTATAATTTTAAATATAAATTAAATCTCATTTTGAGTTGAGAAAGTACTATGGATGATATAAGAAGAAATTAAAAAATTCTTGATTGTATGATTTATGATGGTAATATATATATATATATATATTATCTTTAGCATTTTATCTTTTATATATATAGAATATTTGATTTGTTGTAAAATTTATATTTTAATTATTTATATTAAATCATACATGACAGTTATTGTAAATTTTAATTCTATAGATAAATACACTTAATATTAACTTTTCATTATATATGAAGTATGAAATATTAATATTTGGTAACATGCATCCACGTTGACACGACAGCATCAAGACATCATCATTACTCCTCCGTATGCAGTCGTGGCCATTAAATTAATCAATGATTTACTTAATTATTATTATTTTTTATTTTCTTTTTTTCCAGAGAGGACTACTCGCGAAGCTTCCTCGTTCCCTCCTTAAAGGGTAATACAGTAATTATGAAACAAATCACCTCGATATTTGGTAAACGTCTAGGAACCAGTCAGCACTCTTAACGGCTAAGATTTCTCCTCTAAAATCAAAATTCAACCAGAGACGATGCTAATCAAATCCGAGCTGTTCTGAAATCCAAAATCACAGTCACTTCCTCAGCTCTCCACAACCCCAAAACGATTCGTTTTCCCCTTCACTCTCACTCTCCCTTTCCTGTTTTCATCACAAAAACTAAAACCACGTCCTTTCTCCCCAATCTTTCAATATCCACCGTCTGATCTACCAGATCTAGAGCCTTCTTAACTTCACTTCCCCTCACGCGCCGCTTATCGGACATGGTTGTCAACGGGAGACCGATTAAGAGGATGAAGAGGAGAGTCACAGCTGATCTCTACAATTTCCTCTCTTTCCCTTCCTCCCCTTCCTCCCCTTCCTCTTCCTCCTCGCTTCCTCCACCCCGCGGCCCTTTCAGATCCAACATCAGGTCGTTTTTAACCGAACACGCGCTGTTACCTCCGCCTTCCTCGCTGTTTCCTCACCTGCTCACATGGCAGATCTCGTTTCAAGTCGGTGACTTGGTGGGGTGCGGCGGCGAGGAGGCTGGGGGCGGTGTGGTTTCTTTGGATGTGGTGGAGGAGGATGTGGCTAGATCAAGATCTGTTTACTGTGATCAGTGTCGAGTTGTTGGTGAGTTAACTCAGCTCGAGTTATTGCAAGATCCCATTTTTACCCTTGACGTTTTTTCCCCGGCCTGCCGGGTGCGTTGGGGCGGGAAATTCGAGAGTTCTCTCTTTTGCGTGCCTCTCTTTCCTTTTGCTTTATTTGGAAAATTAAAAGATTTAAAATATCGCGGTAATTCACGTGATTGACTCGTGATAGTGTTTGTAGAAACAGAATAAACGAGATGTTAGCAATGTACCGCGAGAAAATGAAGGTTTTTTGTAACTTGGATTAGCGGGAATGTGGGGCCCGAGTGATAATGACTGGACGACAATGATGTAGTGTAGTTTAATGTTATCTCAGTTAGGATAGGCTAGTACTTGCGACACGTGGCGTGCTGTGGCTTCCTGCTTTTAGTATTTGTTTTTCTTTTTGGGTAATAGAAGTATCATGCTTGCTTGTCTTGTTGTGGTGGCCCGCCATTTCTATTAGATGGTGCTTTTAGTTAAATTTTTGTTGTTGGTGGGACCGTGTCGCAGTGGGCACCTGTGTTTCTTTCTTTTGACGTGGGTCTTAAATATGATGTTGGGGGTTAACCCCATGTTTGGTCTTGTCTGTTCCATTTGCTTGGACAGCAATGCTTGGTTATGGAATGGATAATGAGTTGATGGTGCTGTTGTCTTTTGAATAGGAAATTTTTTTTTTGATGTGACCCCAAATAGGGTGGTAGTTGACCAAAAACCTTTTTTTTTAAAATGTTTTGGATTTGTCTAGAAGGGTGTAACATGTGGGCCGTGGGATGATTTTTTTTTACTGTGAAATTGGTATTCTGAAGATGGATTAGAGTGCACTCAATCTTGCAACTTAGGATATAAGAGGGAAGTTCCGGGGGTTAAACATGGGCATCTTTGGAGTTTGGACTGGTAGATTGATTGCTGAGGGGAAAATGTGGGTGATTGATGAACTTATGATATGTTTGGTTGAACATAATGCTACATAATGTTGTATAATGTAGTTAGGAAATGAGAACTATTTTTTTTTCTTAGTCTTTGTTTGATTATCTATACTGATTTTTCTGTATCAAAAAAATAAAAATAAAAATAAAAATTATTGTGTATTCTTAGATTTTAATTGTGTGTTAATTATTGTTTTTTGTCTGCTTTGTAGGTTGGAGTGGTCATCCAGTATGCAGTAAGCGTTACCATTTTGTTATTAAAGCTGATGGTAACTCCATTGGTGGGTATCATAAGCCATGCACTTGTTGCGGAGATGTCCTGCATTTGTCTGAATCAAGGTCAGGGCACTCTGCCTGTTTTTCTTTTTAGAGAGTTGATTGTAACAATGTGTTGTATATGGCGTCTTGTTGTTTTATTGTATGGCATAATTTAGTTACGTATTGTACTGATGCGATGTGCATGCCTATGAGGAGATGCAGTGTAATTATCTACTAGTACTTTGTTTAGATCTCTGTTGAACTATAATTATCTTTCTTTGATATTTTCATGTAAAACATACATGCTGGTGCATAGCATGGTCAAGAAAATAGACTTTGTGTTTTACCGATTTCATGAGCACACCTTATATACAATTGTTTGTAGAAAATTCTTAACTTTGTATTGGTTAGATATTACAATTTGTTTTGTGGTACTGAATTATGATCATAGGTGTATTGAGCTTGATTGATATCTGGGTTAGTGTTAACATTTTTGTGGCTTATGATGATCCTCTTGAATTTTCTATTTTAGGTGCAAGACATGCAATCATGTGACAACTGCAGATGATGTTGAAGAGTGGATCTATCACCAGTTGGAAGACACCACTCATCTCTTACATGGTGTCATCCATGCGAATGGTTTTGGGCACCTTCTTAGGGTAAATGGAAAAGAAGGAGGCTCCAGGGTCCTTTCTGGAGTCCATATCATGGACTTTTGGGATCGGTTATGTAAAACTCTTGGAGTCAGGTTAGGATTCTTGATTGCACTTACAGTCTCATGCTTGTTATGTAGTGAGAGTGTTCCATTATGCTGAAGATGATTTCTAATATTTGCTAGCTAAAAATCTATGTTGGAGTTCGCTTCATAAATCTTCAGTTCTTCAGTGTGGTTATCTAGGTAGATATTATCATTGGCAGATGTTTTATGGTCTAGGAGTATTTGAATATGTGGAGATTGGGACAGGTAGATGATTTTCTGGTAGCTACCTGTAAAAAGATAAAAACAAAAGTGTGAAAGGTTTCAGATTTGTAGAAGCTTTATCTGTGGTGCTGTTCTACTGGGTCATTGAAATGTTTATTTTTGTCAAATCATTTTGATGTGGATTTTGGAAGTTATAATTTATCTTGCAATTCGCTAGATAGAATGCTCTATGCTTCTCTTGAAATCAAGGGTTTGTGGATAGTATTCTGGAGATCAAAACACAGTTGGTATCATATGCTTTCTTATCTTGTTGGATTTGGTAGTCTGTATGGTAGCATGGATTCCATTAGCCTCCTGATTTCATCTAATTATAGCTGTGAATTAAACCAGCTATTTTGTCATTTTCCATGCATTAACAGAAAGGTCAGTGTGATGGATGTATCAAAGAAGTATGGTTTAGAGTACAGGCTACTTCATGCTATCACCAAAGGCCATTCATGGTATGGTGACTGGGGCTATGAATTTGGTGCTGGTAGTTTTGGTTTGACAGTCTATGCGTATAGGTCAGCTGTTGAAACACTCTCCAGCCTACCTTTGTCCATCTTTCTTTCTGAAGGGCAGAAACTGCAAGCTCGCTTGCTGGATATAATAAAGTTTTACCAATCTTTGTCAGACCGGGAGCTTGTAAATATTAGAGATCTTTTCTGTTATTTGATAAGTTTGATCCATGATGCTCGCAAGTCTCCCTCAAGGGTTAATGATTCTAGCTGCAAGAAGCGCTGTATTTATGCATCAGGGATTTCATCTTCATGGAGTAGGAGTGATGTAGAACGTGTTGAAGAAGCCATGTTTAGAGTACTGAGAGCAGTTTCTGGGTCCAACTGGGTAAGTTGGCGTGCACTTAGAGGTGCTGTTTGCAAAGTGGCTCCTCCAGAGCTCCTTGATCATTGTCTAAAGGAAATAGGAGGGAAATTTGCAGCGGATGGTATGATTGTTAGGTCGCGTTGCAATCCTAGTTCAGGTGCTTTTGAGTACAGGTTAGCAATTAATCTCTGCATTAATTAATTCATGATTGGCATATACATAACATATTCAAATTTGAAGAGTTTTTCTGGGAGTATTCAGTTGTTATGTTATACTAACTGTAGTTCCTAGTCTTATTTAATTTGGCAATGATTAAGCTAATGTTCAACATATCAATCATCTTCTTTGTGTGCTAACTAGATCTTAATTTTTAGTACTTTTCTTTTTGATGAAAAATTGCTTAGGAATGCCAATATAGATAAGAGTTTATGGTTTTGATGGAGCTGGATGTTACTAGTAATTACTAGGGCTAAGATCTGCATATCTTTGTATTTTATGCGGTGTGACTTTCAGTGCAACACTAAACTGTTGAATGTGCTTTAATATTTTACAGACTGGAACCAGGAGATCCTTCCCTAAATAGCCCTGCTACCACTGGCTCTTCTGTCATTACCTGCCCATCCGAAGGAAACCTTATACAGGACCTGAGATTCCTTTACGATAACATGCTACACCCTCAAACCATGATGAGCTATGGACCTGAGGCCACAAGTGATGCAATCAACTCAGCTAGAAAACTTCTTGACTGCAAGCAGTTCATGAAAGACTACAACAAATGTGAAACAACGGCATCACCCTCAAATCCACCTACTATATGCCTGTCATGTGAGGTGGAAATTGTGGATCAGTTGGAAGAAAATGTCCCAGATCTTCCCCCAGAAATAATCGTCCTGCCCTCAAATGCTACAGTTTTTGATCTCAAGCTTGAAGCGTCCAGGGCATTTCAAGACGTGTATCTGATGTTCAGGAGATTTCATGCCGAAGAGCTTCTTGGTTATAGTGGTGTTGATGATACCACCCAGGTCAAGCTCTTGATAGGGTCAACTGAATCTGTTCGAGTCCAGGGTAGATGTCTGGGAAAAAATGGTCTTGGTAAATTTAGGATGGAAAGAGGAACTGAGAGATGGACTGTGGACTGCCGCTGCGGTGCTAAGGATGATGATGGAGAAAGAATGTTAGCATGTGATGTTTGTGGAGTGTGGCAGCACACTAGGTGTTCTGGCATCCCAGATTCAGATCCAGTGCCCGCTAAGTTCGTCTGTGTGGGATGCAGAGGCGGCAGCTTGGTGACCAAACCTAGTGCAGTAGTAAAGTGACGAGACGATGACTTTTTGCCGGTGACAATGGCAGAAGCTGTGGAAACAGCATGATAACATCTCATGCTTCTGAAAATCTAGACTCTGTAAATGTTTTTATTTATTTATTTATTTTGTTTTTCTCCTTTTTGTTCATCTTCTCGGGCCAGGTTTTTTCCTCCAACGATAGGTTGAATGTGTACATGATAAATTATGGCCTTAAAGGTGCATCAGTATGGTTGGGCCTTCCTCCCACATAATGATGCTAGTGGTGTTTCTGTATATTTCTTTATGTATCCTAACCAAGGCAAAAAAGAAAGAAAGAAAGAAAAAGAACTATATGATGTACATGAAATGATTAGTTTTAATTTGAGCCATATACTGAAGCCCAAATCATTAGAGCTGTATTATGTTTTGATGAGATTGTGTAGATCAATTAGGTCTATATATTTAGCTGGTCAAGGAGCTGATGAAGAAAGTTAAGATGCTTTTCTCAAACCAACCATTGTTCGAAAAATAACAATAGTTTAGGGAAAGAAAGGGATTAATAATTTTTCCCTGACATTAATATTTAATTAAAATTTTGACACGAAATATGGCAAAACATTCTATTTCTAACATGAATTGCCTCTTGTATGATCTAAATTTGACGGCAGTATCATATATGATATTGATTTTATTTAAGATTTAGAGTAGTGTTAATTTGAAATTTGAACGTTTAATGAAGTTGGATTTGTATTAAATTAAGTAAAAATTAATCTAATTCAATTGACCTAGTCAGCATGTTAACGGGATTTGGTCATGTTATCAAAATAATTATCTCAATATAAAACTTAAATTTTTAAATAAGATTTCAATACATAATTTATATATTATTTTTTAATATTTTTATCAAATAAAAATTTATGGGTTTAATACTTGTATAAATTCATATTATTTATATATTTAATTTTTATAAAATAAAATCAAAATAATTAAATTCAAAATCATTATTATCTAAGTTAATAAAACTCTAATATTATATTAAAAAATATCTTCACCAACAAACAAGGAATTACATGATTTTGATAGCAGGTACCATGATAAGATCGATTGAATATTCAAGAATGACTACTTGCTGTTACTTTGATGTATTACGTGTCTCCATAGTGGCAATAAATCAATGAGTTCATTAGCATGCATTATTGAATCTATAATTGACTTAAAGTATGTTAATTATTATTAAAATGTATATTAATCACAACTAGCTATCTATCTATACTATATTGGTTAGGTGGAGAAAATGATAGACCATCCACTCTTTTAACTTTGCATGCTTTGTCTATTCTATTTTTTGTCCGTTTTTTTTTTTGCTCAAATTATAAATTTAAAAGTGTTTAGTTAATTAATATACATGATAATTTTACACAAATCCCACTAAAAGCTCTCTTAAAATCTTATTAAAAAAACTAATATATATATAAATATATAATTTTTTTTTCAAACACGACTCTTCATTCAATTGTTGTAGTGTATTTCATTGGGGCAACCTTTTTTTAAATTATTGACATTGACACAACACACGCACACGTTGCTCCCTTCCTCTTCACTCTTCAATCAATTCTACTTTCAAATTAATATCTCCCATTGCATCGTCACCCTAACTTTCTTTTGTTGGCCTTTGCCATACACAAGCTGCTAGCTCATCGGATATTCCCTTCAAATCTAGCAAACATGGCTATGGCTAATTTTCTTGCTGTGTTTTTATTGATGGAGTTGATAGCAGGTGGTTACAGAGATGGAGCAGATGGCCTCACCATGAACTACTACGTTTTCAGCTGCCCATTTGCTGAGGCAATTGTGAGGAACACAGTAACAAGTGCTTTGCGGTCTGATCCTACCTTAGCAGCTGGTCTTGTTAGAATGCATTTCCATGATTGCTGGATACAAGTAATTGCCTCCTTTTCTTTTTTCTTTTTTAGTTTACCATCTCATTATCCATACACCTCTCTCACATTCATGCATGATCTTTATTACTAGGATTATTGAAAATATCTTAAGCTCAAAATTTTAATTTGGAAATTTTTGGTTTAATCTCTACATGAGATTTATGGATACTAAACAAAGTTTACTTTATACTTTGTAAGTCGCTTATGTCACAAATATTATATTCTTCCAAGGCCTTCAAATTTAGGAGGAAAAACAGCCTCCATCATGCAGTTCTGAATTAATCCTTTAATCTAGGATCTAGATGGGGCTAGATTAGTAAAAAAACATGGATTTTTTTTTAAATATATATTTTTTAAATATATGTTGACCTGGTTAATCCTAGCTAATTCACTATCCAAGTTTTAATCCGGTTTAACCTTGAACTATATTTGGAAATTATGCTCCATGGAGTTAAGTCGCCTAGAAACAAGTGGTTTCAGAAAATAAAAATGAAAAACTCATCCATTAGTATATATTGATAACTTGTACTTCATGCAAAATTAATAATCATGATTTTCATATTTTTCTTAATTTCATAACATGTTTATGTAGCAAAATATTTGATTCTGATACTGTGTGTGTGTGTGTATTAATTCATTAAAATTAAGCAGTTCAATTGTCTCTTAATCATTTTTTTTTTCTTGGTGGGACTGTTCGAAATAATTTAAATAGGGATGTGATGGGTCTGTGCTGATTGACTCAACAAAGGATAACAGAGCAGAGAAGGAATCTCCAGGAAATCAAAGCGTGAGAGGCTTTGAACTCATTGATGATGTAAAGGAGCAACTTGAAAAGCAATGCCCTGGTGTTGTCTCATGCGCTGACATTGTTGCAATGGCTGCTAGAGAGGCTGTTGCTTTGGTAACAATTCAATCCAGGTTTTGATTTTTATTTTTTGAAACCCAACCCCGACCAGGTTCCGGGTTGATCGGGTCTCGAGTTAACCTGCATGGTCAGGCTGGTTTAATTGCTACAATTACCAATGGATAATCTGTCGGTAAATATTGTTGGAAATACAAACAGACTTATTATATTAGTTAAATTCTAGCGGGTAATTTTTTTTTCTGGCGCGCTTCGCCATCTATAAAACTGTCGGTGTTTAGCCTTTTTTATTACTGACAGAATTGACAACGGAATGGAAAATTACCAAAGATCAAAATTCTAATGGACAGATTCCGTCGGTAATATTTTTACCGATGGTTCTTATGCCTCACACCAACGGACCTAATCTATCGGTAAAACTGTTTAATGGTGTAGTGTAATAACACCTGTTTAACATCTACTGATATATGATGGTCTGGTCATGGTGGGAATTACAGTCAGGAGGTCCAGTATATGACATACCAAAAGGAAGAAAAGACGGAAGGAGGTCTAAGGTTGAAGATACTCTCATTGCGCCTGCTCCAACTTTTAATGCCTCGGAGCTCGTTAGAGTCTTTGGCCTCCGTGGTTTTAGTGCCCAAGACATGGTTGCCTTGTCTGGTAAGCGGTGACCCAATCCCATATATATATATATATATATATATATATATATGGGATCTTCTTTGTATTTAGCTGGACCTGGGATCAATCCTTAAAAGAAGGTTTTTTAAGGATGATTCTGCTCTAATTCTTTCCTTTTCTTCCCTTGAAATCTTATAGTTTTGTGACGAATTGGTCTATGCAGGGGGGCACACACTAGGGGTGGCAAGGTGTTTAACGTTCAAAAATAGGTTGAGTGACCCTGTTGATCCGACAATGGATTCAGACTTTTCAAAGACTTTGTCCAAAACATGTAGTGGTGGAGACGATGCAGAACAAACATTTGATATGACAAGAAATAATTTTGATAACTTCTACTTCCAAGCATTGCAGAGGAAATCGGGAGTTCTTTTTTCAGACCAAACCCTATACAATAATCCAATAACAAAATCAATTGTCAAGGGCTACGCTATGAACCAGGCTAAGTTTTTCCTTGATTTTCAACAGGCAATGGTGAAAATGAGCTTGCTCGATGTCAAGGAGGGATCACAAGGAGAAGTAAGAGCAGATTGTCGTAAAATTAACTGAGTGTTGTTGTGAAATGGTTCTTGTACGTAGATTAAGAGAATAGATTTGTCGTCCTTGTGTAGATTATTAAAAATTTCCTATAAATTTAAGCTGCTTGACTTTATGATGGGTGATAGCAATATGTAGCTAGCTTTAACCTTAGTATTTGAATATTTGAGATTTCGGAGTGAGTAAATAGTTGAAACAGTGTCCATATATCCTTCATGATGTTGCTGGAGGACACTATATTTCATATGAAACAATTATATAGCTTTGACTTGGAAGGCACTTTGCATTTGTGTATTTGAGGCTCCATGCTTTTGTGGGCTAACATAAACATCATTTATGGTCGCATAAATGCCAGGATATCTGCATCGTGGATGGGATTTCTTCCATTTTTCTTCCCTTTTTTTTTTTTTTTTTACTGCATGCAGGTTCTTTAAGCCTGTGATTTAGTGTGAGTGAAATCTATATTGCGTGCCTGTGATCTTTCTGCGCAACAATCCCATATCTTTCATGTCTGAAAACATTAAGGCAAATTAACAAAGAAAAGAGATCATGATTAGCCCTCTAGAAATTATAGAAAATGATTGCAAGTTCCCTTGTTTAACATTGTAGCATTAATCTTAGGATCATGGAAGCATCAATTAGTGCCTGTGTTTATCGTGATAACACCCCTAATTAATCCTGCTATATACTTAACTTTTCTTAATCAGGTATCCTAAGCTCAACCTCGACACCCCTTTGTCGAGTTCAAAAATATTCCCACCCCATTTTCTTACATGAAAAACTCTTGACTTAATTTTCATCAATTCAAACTTGAGATCTCACTCTACAGCATGAGTCGACAATAAGATCATACATATATAAATGCATGCATGTGTTGTTAAGCACCTCCTCTTTCACTAGGATTGTGTCGCTTTCAAAAGCTAAAAGATCTGGGATCGTGTCACTGTTCATGTGAACATTTAGTTTTTTCACAAATATTTTTCTTTTCTCTGCACTTTCCCTCATATTGTGTCACTGTGCATTGTAGTGTTTTGTCACTATTCATATAAATTCATATAAACAATGCTCTTTTTTTTTTTTTTTTTGTAAATACTTACTTTTTCTTCACTTTCTTTCTCTGCATTGTTCATATGACTGGTTTTTTTTTTTTTCTCTTCAAAATACTATTATTAACAAAACTAATCACATGACAACGCATTTTATTTATTGTTCTATCCATATTGTTTTAGCTTTTATTTTTTAATTTTTTTTTAGTCCTTGAATGTTGAATGTTGAATGTTGAGAGATGCGAGAAATTATCTTAAAAAATATTAAGAAAAGAAAAAGTACTCGAATGAAGATATTTAGACTAAAAAAATATTAATTTTGATATCAATAAGTTTTTTTTTATTTTAAGAAGTTCAATCAAGGTGATGATTCCTTCTAACCATGCTGAAATAAATAGATTGATCAAGTCCTTAAAACTTTTTGGATTCATTTAATTTTTATTTTTAGAGAGATTAAAGGCTATTTAAGAGTTGAAAATGAGTTTATTAAGATTTTTAGGGTGTTTTAAAAATATTTTCAGGTAAAAACAAGTTAAAAATTGAGTTCTTGAGATCCAGAAACTCAAATTTTGATTTTCTAATTAGCAGAGGTGGCTGCAAAATAGCATAGAGGAAAACATTCAAATCATATCATATGATTCATGTAAAAAATCAGGAAGGTGAATAATTATGTTGTAAATTTACAGTTCTAGCATCAACTATTTATATATCTTCCATGGATTGTGACAGCTTCCGAGTTGACAAAGATCCTGAGAATTAACCAAAATTTTCTACATGACATTAGTTTCAAATATTAGGAACCCAATTGATGAAAACATTAGTTTGGACACCTAATTGACAATTAGTGTATAAGTTATGGTTCATCCACAGCTATTGCTTATAACGAAAAGAAACGATATAATTGCTGTTTTAATCATTGGGGTTAAGCATAATCCATCTCTATCACATTTCAACAACATTTCAACCATACTATATTTCTTATCATATTTACTGAAATTTATTTAATTCATCTAGCAAATACAGAATATTTAGTTAAAAAAATAATACAAATTCATGTCTACAAGAACTCCAGCTGCAATTGTACTGTTGATGAAGATTTTATTTACGTGCTGTGAACTGGTAGGAAGCATAAGAAAGGGTGCCATTGTCCCAGCTATGGTGCACTAGCTTCGCCTTGGCATTTTCGATTAAATGGATTTGGGGAAGCCATAGAAGTCATAAATGGTGTCATTGCGATTAACAACATTAACAGTTGGTTCTTTGGTATCCCAATGGCCAGAAATAACAAGAATGGCTTTAGGTATTTCTTTGAAAATTTGTTGCCATGTCTTCAAGAATTTCCTCGCTGGTATGCTTTCATCGATCGCCATCATTGGTGACCCATGGGAGATATAAACCGTATCCATCAAACCCCTTTTGCAAATTGATAAAAATCTGTACTTTTGATTCAATGAATGGAGCAAACGCATTAATAGCAACAAGAAAAATATTCTCTTCTTCTTCTTCTATGGTACCATTAATATATATATATAGGAATTTCGACAGGGTCTCGCAAAGTGATGAGTTTGGTTTGACCTTGATCTTCTTGATGATGTCTTGGCTGACGTTGTTTTTGTCAAACTGATCCTTGTGTGTGGTAATGATTTTCATATTTGGTCGGCAATGTATTTTTTGTCTTAAGATAGTAAAGTTAAAAGTTTGTTAGGTGAAGATGTAGTTTTTTAAAAGTATTTTTTAATTTAAAATTTATTAAAATAATTTTTTAATTTTTTTTTGTATTAATATACTAAAATGATTAAAAATCTAAAAAAATATTAATTTAATATTTTTTTAAATAAAAAAATTAAAAATAGTTTTAATAAAAAAACAAAAATTTTCAAAGAGTCTTGAAATTGTGGTCCAACTTATGTTTTTTTCCTAATTATAAATTTAAAAATATTTAATTAAATCTTATCTACCATAATTTTGTATGTATCTTACTAAAAATTTTGTTTTGAAATATGGGTTAAGAAAAGCTACCATTGTAGTTTTTCTTATATTTGCATTTTTTTTTTTCAAAGGGCGACCAAAAAATCCTATTACTATAAAAGTGATTGCTCAATTCTAAAATCACTGGCCATGCACTTATTTAATATATAATTAAAAGATATCAGTGTTTTGTTGTAGATTATTTACAATGTAATACACAGTATTGCTCTTTAAAGATATCAAAAGATAGAGTAAATTTATAACCAAAAAAAAGAAAGAAACCAATAATATTTTTACATTTTTGTTGTACAGTGTAAATTAAAAAAGAAGAAGAAGAAAAGGCCTACATCTGAGAGGCATACTTTTGAACCCTACCACTGGACGGTCTTGTAATATTTGTTCCTGAAAGATGCAGAAAGACATTGCAAAGATTCTCGAATTTTGCTTGCGAACCCTTTTACGGGACATCAGTTTCATATTCATAGTCCATGTAATCGTCATTGTAGGTTCTTTCTAGCAGTTCCTCCATGCGATCAACAATTTCTCATAGCTTTTTCCACTATATTCCCATATTACTCAGTGGTGGGTAAGAAGACCCTCTTCCTGTTAAGTCACTGATCCTCCTTCAAGTATCATAGAGCATAAAAGCATGGTATCATAAGCATATTACATGTACATAAAAACATAATTCAGATATTCTGTTTCCTTACTAATCACTTAGTCTGGTCAAGGAAGCAATGCTAGAAGGTACAGATATTTAGATATTCTGAACCTGTGTTCATTTACTGAAGAAAACAGGCAGCTTCCATGATAAATTATTATCGTTCATCCTACTAAAAGGTGTCAAAGAAATACAAACTCAGAGAGTTTTCTGGAAGTATTATTGTTTACCATAAAATTTAGATAAAAAAATGAAGAACATACAAATGAAAAACAGAAGAATTGCAATAACATTATTTCCACTGAATTTGATCCACGTCAATGGTTGAATTATCAGCATAGAAGATTGAAAGATCGAAACAATCCGGGCATGTTAAATGTGAGACTTTTTGGCATCAAAATCAGCAACTTTCCTGTGGTAAGAGAGGCTGATTGCATATCTGTTTTTTTTTTTTTTTTATCGGTTTTTGGTTCGTAGACGTGTGCTTCAATTAAGAGACGCACAAAAAAAGAAAAAGTGTCTGCTTACATATCTGTCAGGATGACCAACTTGGCAAGTTCTGCAGGCAACTTTCCTGTCAATGCATTGAGGAGAAAACACTGAAGAGAGATGACATTAAGCATAATATTGAGTCATATCAGAGAAAAGAGAGAGGCTACGGGGACCAGCTTCACGTGCATTAAGCAGTAATTATGGGGACTGCACGCACCCTTTTTGCCATTGATAAAATTAATCAGAGAAAATGGAAAGATCATGGAATTTCAGCTCGTATTTAAGTTTACATTTAATTAATCATCTGAAGGTTAATATTCTCTGATTTTTAAGTTTTTCAAATGCATTGTTTAGAAGTTAAGTGTGTGCAGAGAAAGGATAGAGAAAAAGAAACCTCCAAGTACAAACTCAAACTTGTTTCACAAATAGCATGTTTGGCAATTTTTGTAAAAAACTCAATTTTTTAAAATTAATTTTTATTATATTTTTAGATCGTATTAGCATATAAAAATAAATTTTAAAAATAAATAATATATTATTTTAATATATTTCTAAATAAAAAATGCTTTACCAATATCATAATATCAAGTATCAGATCACTGATATTTTTTTTTTAAATCAACCTCGGGCATAAAAATGGTCAAAATTCATTAAAAAGAAAAGGATTTTTGCTTCCGTGACATGCTAAATTCATTAATTGTTATGATGGCTATGGCATACGAATTACCGTAACTTTCAACTGTGTTAATAACAGTGGTTGATTATCAACCACATTGTCACTGTAGATCTTCCCTGGGTCAAATGTTTATGGGCCTGGGCTTTTATTGTTTTCTTATTGGGGTTCTTTCCTGGGACCAAATGGACCCAGTCCCTTTTATTAATTGCAAATAGTTTATATTATTGTTAAATGATGTTTACTTAAGTGGTAAAATGCGGGTTAAAACTATATATTATATTCTAATTATTATAGGAAATTCAATACCTTGTGGAAGAACAAAAACACTATTCATGCGTTTGCATTTTAATGTAGACTCACTAAATTAAAACACAATTACTTTAAATTTGATGAGCCCATATAAAATTGAAGAAAAAGGATTAAATTAAAAGAAGTGTATAAAATAGGTGGTAATTTAATAAGATTGAAACACAATTACTATTCATAAGATTGCTAACACATAGCTTAAGCTTAATTCAATTAAAACAACAATGCTTCCTCTTAATTTAATATTATATTAAGGGCACTATCATCACTTATCCTCTATCTAAAAGTACAAAGGGATGAAGGACATCCTTATTGTTAGGATGCTCCCACTCCACTACTAACTCTTAGGTACCACCGCTCTCTAAGCCCAATTACCACCATGCTTTACGCTTTAGGGTTCTAATTTGAGTTTTTTGGACTGATTACAAGTAATGCAAGTAGAAGATAATGTGTTATTTTGTAGCTCATTATCAAATTTTGAAATTTTATTCATCTTGGGAATGAGTTCTATATATATAATGTCACAACCAAAAAGAGGGACTTGGTAGTAATTGTCTAATGAATGCAATTCTATATATATAATTATATAAATATGAATCCACGGGTAAAGGTATTAACAAATGTTGTTATTGTGTTCTGCATTGAATTGTTAGAATTTAGATTGGATTATATTTATTTTGAACTATGATAGCTTGAAATATTGTAAATACATACAAAACTCTACTAAAATTTTGTTGTAATCACAATGGAAAAAAAAAAGGACTAATTGGTAGTAATTGTCTAATGAATCGTTTCGAAATCGCGTCTAACAAAAGAAAGAAAAAGACTCTGCCATGATATTTTATTTTTATTTTATAATATACCTGGATTCAGCTATTGATGTTCTTCAAGTGCTGGTTTGCTGTTTTTGCACTTAAAATATTTTAACAATATTTTAAAAAATTCTTGAACAACTAATTTGTTCTAAAAATAACATACTAAACTATTTACATATTAACAAGACCGACCTAACTAATTAAAAAATAAAAAATAAAATTGAAAAACAACTTCTAGATTTAATCTGTCAATAACCCAGTTGAAACTTTGAAAACAGGAAGGTAATTATATAATTTAGAATGGCTGTGGAAATGCACAAAGACTCTGCCATGAAAAAGACCAGCTCGTCGCTTTTTGTGTAATTGCATGGTGTCGTTTTGCATTTTGTTTATGGACAGTCGTTGCTTGGGCTCCACGGTGACTTTCAAAATATGATGATTCATTTGATTCACACCTATTATAGAATGTAATTATATAGGAAATATTGTAGTCATATTCTTATGTGGTAATCTCCACCTTTACTATTGTATATTGCCCTACTCATATATATAGAAAGGGTTGGCTAACCTATTAGGTCAAGCCTCCTAATTATTTCTCAACTTGGTATCAGAGCCTCTTAATATTTTCTCAACTTGGTATCAGGCCCTAATTTTCTCCCCCATGGACTCTCCTCCTGCCGCCGTTGCTCCAACCTCTCCCTCCACCGGTGATGCATCATCACCGGCCAGCCCTCTTCCTGCTGCTGGCTCTGCCGTTCCTCTGCCTCTTATGGGAACACAATCTCCAATGGTTCCTCTATCAAACACCCACCATGTTGTGTCGTTGAAACTTACGAACACCAACTATCTTTATTGGAGAATGCAGATGAAGCCATATCTCCTTGGTCAAGGTGTTTTTCAGTTTGTTGACGGCTCCTTGCCGTGTCCTCCATCTCATATGATTGATGCTTCGGCTGATTCTTCTTCTGCCATCAGCCCCTCTTTTCTTCGTTGGAAGCAACAAGATCAACTTATTTTGAGTGCTCTTCTCTCCTCTCTTTCCGTGGATGTGCTGCATCTTGTCGTCGATTGTTCTACTTCACATTGTGTTTGGCGCACGCTTGAGAAGGCACTTGCCTCTCCATCTAATTCTCGGATCATGCAACTACATGGCTCCTTTCAAGACCTTCGGCAAGGTGATGCATCGGTTAGTATGTATATGCAGCAAGCCAAATCGTTATTTGACGAATTGGCTGCTGCTGGTCGCCCAATGTCCCTTGAAGATTTCAATCTCTATGTGTTTCGTGGACTTCGCGGTGAGTTCAAAGACTTGGTAACTAGTCTCATAACCAAGGCTGAACCGCTATCGTATGCTGATCTTCATAGCCATCTCCTTACCCATGAGTTTCTGCACAAGAACTCTTTTCACTCCATGGCTGTCGGTTCATCCTCTTCATCACTGCTGTCTTCTTCTTCTCTGCCGCAGCAGCCACCATTGCTGCCAACACCTCCGAATTCTGCTTATTATGCCATGACTAATCACAGCCGAAACAGGGGACGTTCTAGAGGTAATTGGCGCTCAAACACCAACCGATTTCAGGCCCCAAACAGAGGTCATTCCGCTGCAGATTGGAGGCAAAATCAGTGGCAGAACAGGCGCACCTCTGCTGCAGATTTTCGGCCAAATCAGGGGTAGTGGTCTGGACATGTCCGCTGCCAATTATGTTCCACTCCTGGCCATTCAGCTCTTCAATGCTATCAGTTTCGCAGCAGCACACAGCAGCCCTCTGCTCACCTTGCTGTTGCGAATGATTCTGCTGCAACGACTTGGTTTCCCGACACCGGCGCGAATCAACATGTGACGCCTGATCTTGCAACTCTAACTGATTCTGCTCCTTATCTTGGTAATGATTTCTTGCATGTTGGTGATGGTAAGGCCCTTGACATATCCCATGTTGGACATACTACTTTATATTCCCCCAAACGCTTGTTTACATTAACTAATGTTCTTCGTGTGCCTCACATTACCAAACCGTTGTTATCTGTTCAGAAATTCTGTCGTGATAATCATGTTTATTTTGAATTTCACGATTCTATGTTTTATGTGAAGGATCTCGTCACCAAGGAAGTTCTTCTTTCCGGTCGGAGTCATGATGGTCTTTATGTTCTCTCCGAGTCCTCGGCTACGTCAGTTCCTCAAGCTTTTTGGTCTCCTTGCATTTCCGCGACTGCCGACTTGTGGCATCGTCGTTTAGGTCATCCAACTCCTCGCATTCTAAATTTGTTAGTTTCTGATAATAAAATTATTTGTACGTCTAAACGATCTTTTACTCAATGTCAAGCATGTCCTTTAGGCAAGTCATCCCGTTTGTCATTACGACCGACGGGTCACAAAACTTCTACCCCACTTGAATTAATTTTTAGTGATGTTTGGGGTCCTGCTCCAATGTTTTCTTCTGATGGTTTTCGTTATTTTGTTATCTTTGTTGATGCGCACACTAAATATATCTGGTATTATCCGCTTGTTGCGAAATCTGATGTATTTTCCACGTTTCAACGTTTTCAGACACTTGTTGAGCGTCAGTTTTCTCTTTAAAATTAAATCTGTTCAAACTGATTGGGGTGGTGAATATCGTAAATTAAATACATTTTTTCAAACAATTGGTATTCATCATCGATTAATTTGTCCTCATACTCATGAACAAAATGGCACAGTTGAACGTCGTCATAGACATATTGTCGAAACTGGCCTAACCCTCTTAGGACAGTGTAATGCCCCATTGCGTTTTTGGAACTATGCTATGGAATCATCGGTCTATCTTATTAATCGCATGCCTACTCCTGTTCTTCAAAATAAATCTCCTTTTGCGTGTCTGTTTCATCGCACTCCTGATTATAATTTTCTACGCACTTTTGGGTGTCTTTGTTTTCCATTTTTACGTCCATATCATGCTCATAAATTAGATTTTCGATCTTCTCCTTGTGTGTTTTTAGGCTATAGCTCGTCTCATCTTGGTTATCGGTGTCTTGATTTAGAGTCTGGTCGTGTCTATGTCTCCCGTCATGTTCGTTTTCATGAATGTGTCTTTCCTTTTCAAAAGTCTGAACAGGTAACAACACCCCCGGTTCCCCCCACTCCACCTACCTATCTTCCATCACTGCAACCCCCTTCCTGTTTTCAGCCTCTTCCTTCCCAACTCGGCAAAACACACAACTCACCTTTGCCCCTTGCCGCAACCCCCCAGCTTGCTCCCCTGCCCGTTGATTTAGCCGACCCTGCCTCACCACCCCACACAGCCATACTATCACCACATGCTTGTCTTTCCAATGATTATTGTGCAGGAACAGGTTCTGACTTGCAGGATTCAGTTGCGGCACAACCTCACACCTCCCCGGCTTCACCTCCTGGTCTGCAACTTTGTGTTGATCTCTCCACTTATCCTCTTCAGCACATTCCAGGTACAGGTGTTGCTACTCCATGTCCCGCTGCTCCTAAACACCCCATGGTTCTTCGTCCGAGACAGCCCAAGACAGCGCTGATCACCACCACGGCAGCCACCTCTGCTGCTTCCTTCAGTCGGGTATCTTCTCCTCCCTCGCATGAGCCACTTATTTTTCCTGATGCTAACAGATATGAGGCGTGGCATAATGCTATGCGAGAGGAAATTCAGGCCTTACGCGCAAACAGAACATGGACTTTAGTGCCATTTCATCCGTCCATGAATGTTGTTGGTAGCCGATGGGTCTACAAAATTAAACGCAAATCTGATGGTAGCATTGAGAGGTATAAGGCGCGCCTGGTTGCTAGGGGCTTCACTCAGCAAGAAGGTATTGATTACTTAGAAACTTTTAGTCCTGTTATCAAACAGGCAACAGTCCGCTTAGTGTTCTCCATTGCAGTTTCGAGTGGTTGGAAAATTCATCAGCTTGACATTCATAATGCATTTCTAAATGGAGTCCTTGATGAAGAGGTTTACATGAAACAACCTCCAGGTTTTGTTGATTCTGCACTCCCAGGTCATGTATGTCGATTGCATAAATCTCTATATGGGTTAAAACAGGCTCCGCGGGCTTGGTACACTCGTCTGAATGATTTTCTATTATCCATTGGTTTCCGTGCTTCTAAAGTGGATACCTCATTGTTTATCTTCTCGGTTGGTAGTGACATTTGTTATCTTTTGGTTTATGTTGATGATATTCTGCTTACGGGTAATAATGGAACTCTGCTACAACGACTCATTCAGCTACTGAGCTCTGAATTTAAACTTCGGGATTTGGGTGATGTTCATTATTTCTTGGGTATTGAAGTGCAGTGTACTAGTCTGGGACTTATGCTTTGTCAACATAAATATACACTTGATATCCTCACACGAGCTGGTATGTTATCCTGTAAACCAGTTGATACTCCTATTTCGGCATCCAAAGCCACCATTATGCCGGATCCATTGTTTTTCTGATGCTACTCGTTTTCGGCAACTTGTTGGTGCTCTCCAATATCTCACTTTCACACGCCCGGATATTTGCTTTGCTGTTAACCGGGTCTGTCAATTTATGCATGCTCCTACAGAATCCCATTGGGCTGCCGTGAAACGCATCTTGCGTTATCTCCGTGGTACGGCATCACATGGTTTACATATTACTCGCAGCTCTTCCTTTGCTTTACACGGTTTTACAGATGCAGATTGGGCAGGTAGTATTGAGGATAGAAAGTCTACAGGTGGTTATCTTGTGTTCTTTGGTCAGACGCCAATTTCATGGAAATCGAGTAAGCAACGCACTGTTGCTCGTTCTTCGACGGAAGCTGAGTACAAAGCCTTAGCCGATGGCACGGCTGAAGTTATCTGGCTTCAGTACTTGTTAACGGATCTTCAGATTCCGACTCATTCTGCTCCTATTATCTGGTGTGACAACCTTGGTGCCACGTATTTGTCCGCAAACCCTATATTTCATGCTCGCACAAAACATATTGAGATTGATTATCATTTTGTCCGAGATAGAGTTGCGAAGAAGGAGATTCAGATTCGTTTTATTTCCTCTCAGGATCAACTTGCCGATGTCTTCACTAAGCCACTTCCTGCTGCTTCATTTACTACTTTTAAATTCAAGCTTCGGGTTGATCCTCCACCCTCAGCTTGAGGGGGCGTATTATAGAATGTAATTATATAGGAAATATTGTAGTCATATTCTTATGTGGTAATCTCCACCTTTACTATTGTATATTGCCCTACTCATATATATAGAAAGGGTTGGCTAACCTATTAGGTCAAGCCTCCTAATTATTTCTCAACTACACCTAATTTTGAGCCTAAAGTACACCAAGACACAATTAACAGAATTACAAAAAAAAAAAGAAGCTCATAATGTATACAAAGACACAATTTATTGTAGATTATAACAATAAAATAATTATTTCACCCTTCTAAAAACACCAACAACCTTCATATAAAAAAGGACTTGGTAGTAATTTTGCTAACCTACACACACAGCTTCATATAAAAAGGACTTGTAAAGCTGCTTCTTGAACGTCTTCAGGCACTTTACTACAAATTGCCCTCTCACTTGAGACAAATGCCATTTGATCCTCGAAACGGAAGTAGCAGCAGCAAATTTAATTCGATACTTTATTAATCTTGTTCACGTTATGCAGACCAGATCGACGAAAGTTGATATTCGCCATACCCTGTTCCAAACACCTAAACTTAATTCGATATTTTATTATATTTATATAATCAAAGTATAAAACCAGTAAGCACCTGAACTTAATTCAATATTTTATTATATTAAGGGCAGACTCATATCATACCTCAAACCTTACAAAGGGACGAAGGACATCCTTCGCGTTAGGATGCTCCCACTCCACTACTGACTCCCACCATTCTTTTGAACTTGCATGGATTCTTGCGAGAGAAGGGGGAGGAGATGGCTCGCCATTTTCAAGCAACGGAAGCCAAATTCCCATCCTCTTCAGCTTCTCACAATTCTTTACTCTTATTGATTGGAGAGAATCGCAAATCAGGTTTACACTGCAAATGCTTTTCAGTTCTGGTAATCTAATCAATACCAGAGATCTTAACTTGGGGAGTTTGAGATCGGTGCTGCTTTCTTCACCCATAACCCCTTCTTCATCTGATCTTGTTCCACCTATTATCTCCTCCATTTTCTCACAGTTACCAACTTCAATGTATTCCAGGTTTACGAGGCTTGGCAGCAAGACAAGAGGGAACAACTTCTTCATGTTCTTACAATCATAACACTTAAACTCTTTAAGACCAAAAAATATTCCACTATAAGATGGAGATGGTGGTGGAGCAGAGCAGAACCAAGAAGATGAAACCAAGCTCTCCATGCTATTGCAATCACTAATCTTGATAGCCTCCAGTTCAGTTGCATTCTTTATTAGAGACCAAAAATCGCATAAACTTGTTGCATGATCACAATTATCAATGCCTAGTTGTTGAATGTCCTTCAAGAAGATGACCTGAAAATCTCCATCTCTGTCGATACTCCAGTTACCAAAAACAATTGTTTTCCTTCTGAAATCAGCATGATAATGCTTATAATACTTATCCAGTAGTCCTACATGAATTCGGTATCTGGTTAGTGATTTGGTTTCATCCCGAGTTTTGAGATACTCCACGTAGTCTAAGTAACCTTCAAAATGGCATACCAAAGTTTCCAACTTCCTCAAGCATCCCACTTCCTTTCCTTTAACTGTTATCGGCAGTCCTTTTCTATTATCTTTGATAATAGGAGAAATCCACTCCTCCAATACAAAGACTTCCAGGTGAGAGAGCTTAGGTAACAACCCACTAGGAAACTCCTTTTCACCACATCCACTCATTCTCAGATACTTCAAGTTGCATAGACATTCCATGCCTTGAGGCATATTTTCAAGTGCCCAAGTACCAGAGAGATCTAACCTCTTCAGTGCCTTGAGCTTTTCTAATGACGGCACATGCCTTAACATATCACAATTAATGAGCAATAATGCAGTGAGACTCATCAATTCAGAGACAGAATCAGGCAGTTTTGTGATATTTGTACGAGACAGATCAAGAACCTTGAGCTCATGCAACCGCTCAAAAAATAAATCTGCAATAAATTGCAACTTTGAATTGTTGCATAACAGTAGAGTTGAAAGATTGGGACACCTTGGTGAATGTCTGGAAGGAATTTCTTCAATCTGGTTATGCATCAGTGAAACTCTAGTAAGATTCTCTGTCCACTCCTCTGCATCAGGCAATTCTCTTAAGCGTGCACCTGCTTTAACCATGCCTTGAGAGTTCTCTTGCAGTATTTGGATGGCCATATCCCTAATCAAGTCATGCATCTTGACACATCTATCCTCATAATACCCTTCCTTAGCGCTTTCCAATAGGCAGACTCTTTCGAGTTTATTCAGCATCGAGTGGCCTTTGTTAAATTCTGCCTCCCTACTCTTCAGCCCTTTTATCACTCCCTCGTCAATCAAATAAGCTATCAAATCCTCTCTACGGATCTTGAAGTCTTCCGGGAATAATGCACAGCACAAGAAGCATTGTTGCAGTGCTGACTCCTTTAAGTGCATAAAACTAAATCTCAGTATGTGGAATACCTTCTCATCCATGTCCTCCTGCCAAACTCTTGATTGTTTCAGTTCCTCTAAAGCATTCCTCCACTCACATATATCATCCACTCCCCTCATGGTTCCGGCCATTGTTTTAATTCCAAGAGGCAAACCACCACATTCTTTTGCCATAGATTTTGCAATTTCTTCCACTTCTGGAGGAATACATCCAAGTACCTTCATGAACAGAGCCCAAGCTTCTTCCACTGAAAGAGGCTCCACTTTGATTGTCTTCTGGCAGACCATCCGCTGACAAACTTCTAATGATCGAGTTGTAAGAATTAGTTTGCATCCCTTCACTTGGATAGGAATTCCCACCTTATCAAAATCAAAACAGTTCCACAAATCATCTAAAATGAGAACCCACTGTTGTTTCTCAATTAATGCTTTTGACAGTTTTGCAGCCCTTTTCCTCTCGTTGTCTTCATTTGAAAGATCTAAATGAATGTCGTTTGCAATAAGATTCTGCAATTTACAAACACTAAAATCCTGCGATACCGTGATCCAGTGAACATGAGGAAAAGTGCCAGGTTCTTGTAGAAGCTGATTGTAGATATGTGTGAGCAATGTTGTTTTGCCCGCACCCCCCATCCCGTAAATGCCAATACTTGACGAGGCTTCATCATTCATTATCCACGACCAGATAGCATTCTTATTATTTTCAAACTCTCCACCTATTAGTTCTTCAGTTAGAAACACATCTCGTCCGCTATCATCGCCATTACGTTGAAGAACTTCATGAGAGCTATCTCTCACAACAGGCTGCCCAGGGTCTCCAACCATGTTCACTAGTGGAGGACAGAGTTGATCTTCTTGAGGCTCATCGTGATTAACAAGTGGCCTCTCATGAGAACTACCTCTTACAACAGGCTGCCCAGTTACTCTCTCCAGATGTTGCCCTTGTGGCGCCACATTGTCGACTTCAACATGTAAGCTAGTAGGTAATGGATCTCCTTGAGTCTCATTTGTGTTGCCTGTAAGCCCTCCAGAAGAGCTAGCTCCTGCACCAGGCTGCACTACTCCTCCAGTCCCATTCTCTATATCATCCGTCATTACATTATTGATCTCTTCCAAAAATCTTTCAAGTGCTTGACCCAATATTGTATCTGGTGCTTGTCTCGTTCCTGCATCTCCTGCCAAATTGTCGCCTTCATTGTTTTGTTCTTGTGGGGTGGTGGAAATGGCATTATCATTAACATTGCTTGAACTTGCTATGCTTTTATGTCTTTTGTTGGCACCATGCATAGCTTGAAAAGCTGCTTCTTGAACTTGTTTAGGAACTCTTTCACAAATTGCAACACCACGCCCTTTCTCTCCTGATAAATGCCATTTGATCCTTGAAATGGAAGTATCGTTACGAAATTGACGCCCGCAATACATACACTTCATCTCCTCAACATGTTGCCAAAACGGGTCAGTTGATTGAACCATTTTGCCCTATATATAAAACAGAGTCAAAATATTGAATAAAATTAAATGGAAAAGGAAAGGTTGAGACTAGAATAAATAAAAAGAAAAAATAATGAATTTGGTATGAACTTGTAATGTTTTGAAATTTATGAATGGAAAATACAATAAAGCCCTTAAAGGCTTAGATGTAAGAATAAATTAAATGAGGGGTATAATAGTAATTGGATAAATAGTTGATATATAAATAGAAAAAAAAAAAAAAGAGAGATCTGAAAAATTTTGAGAGAGAATCGGCAGGAGAGAAGGAAGGAAGAAGAAGAAGAGAAAAGAGGGGAAATAAGGGAAAAAGGAAAGGAGTTGAGGAAATAAGTTAAAAAAGGTAAGATTTAGGTTGTTTAATGTGTATAATATGTTTTAAGTAAGCTTTAATTTGATTTTGATGAATGTTAGGGTTTTGAGAATTTGTGTTTTGGTTTAAATTGATGAATTAAATTGAATGATGGAGGTTGATTGTTGTGTTTAATTGATGATTTAGTTGATTATGAAGATTTTGATGATTTTGAGTTAGAGTTTTGGTTAAATGGTGAAATTTGAGTGAGAAATCAGGGGAGAACAGTGGGGTTTCTGTTAAATTCTGGATTGGAGGTTGAAGATGACAAAAATTCAATTTGGTCCCTCAATTTCCGAAAATTACAGTTTAGTCCCCGAACTTTGGAAAATTACAGAATAACATATAAATTATGGGTAGAATTACTGTATAGATAAGATAATTTAACACTTTCAATTTGGTCCTCCAATTTAACAAAAATTACAATTTGACCCTAAAAATTTGGTAAAATTCCAGAATGGTCCCTGAAGCATAATGATACATCCTGGACAGAATTGAGGATTAATTGAGGTCATAATTTCAGTATATTCATGGATTTTGACAAATTTCAGTTTGGTCCTCCATTTGACAAAAGTTACAATTTGGCCCTAAAAATATGAAAAAATTTCAGATTAGTCCCTAGCTGTAATCCTAGCTTTTTCAGATTATTTTGATGAATAATTAAGGGTTATTTAGTGAATTATTACCAATTTTATTAGTTGTTTTTATTATGGGTTAGATTTCGGGAAAACCGTTAGATTTTGGGTTTTTAAGAAAATTGACTAGTTAGTTCAAAAACATATAAGATTACAGAATACACACTTAGTTAAGTGTATTAAATAGGTTATATGTTCTTTCGAGTCATTCTTGAATATGTCTCCTTTATATTAAGATAATCCTGATATTCTACCGGCGGGACGTCAGTAGGATTTTCTTCGGTGTTTGCTTTTGAGTGCTGTTGCTTTTGAGTCAGGTGAGTGGATAATTTTCCATATGCATGAGAAATAGTATAAATATTTGATTTGTTAATATGAATTGAGTCATGCTTCTTGATAATATATATGCTGATTATTATCCTTGTTATGATAAAACATGATCAATTATTGAATTTGAATTCTTGATATGAACCAACATATATTTTGAATTGACTTCTGAATTGATAGCTCCTCATTTGATTGATGTAATGAGTTGAGCTTTGAGATATGAATATGTTTGTTTGATTACGATTATGAACCTATGGTATGTCAGTCAGAATACCCATGCTAACAGGGTAGTGTTAGTCTTTGTGCACATCGTATCTGAACCCTAGTTGGTCGGGGGAGTCACCAACCTGTGTGGACTGATCATCCCACAGTACGGAGCCTCATGCTCATTGCATTTTGATTTTCTGACGAGCTTTACCATATAATCTTCTTGTTATGGCCTATTTGAGAAACCTTCCAATAAGAACCTAGAGCCATAATTGTATATATATTCTCATTGCTGTATTACCTCATGTGTGTATATTGAACGTTATCTACTCACTGAGTTGTTGAACTCACCCTCTTATTATTTATTCTTTTCAGGCTTATAGCTTGATAGCAGGTCATTTTTGTTGAATCTTCCGAACCTGCTTTTTGGTTGTAATTTGTACCTTTCTTTTATGTCAAGTTAGTGCTCCAAAACTATGAATATATATGAACTCTTGTATTAAGACAATCAAATTATGTTATAAAGTTAGTTTTATTGTTACTGCTGCGTTGAACAACTCTGATTGAGTTTTGAAGGATAAGTTTGTATGTAAGTTTGGGTTCGCATAGGTACGGAACCTTGGAGGGGAACCTTGCCTATGTGCCGGTCACGGATCCGGGATTCGGGTCGTGACAGAACTCCTTAAGGCAAGGATTATAAAAACAAAGAAAGATCAATTTATTTATATTTGGAAACCATTGTTGATCCTAACTCCAAAGTTTCTCAATAAAATTTCTACAATAGTTACATGTCAAACTATTAAAACACCAAACTTACACAGTTAAAGTCTACAGAAAAAGGATTCAAACAATAGTTACATGTCACAAACGATAGCAGCAACAAAATGAAGAAGATGAAGTATAAATACTGTACCAGGATTCAAAAGAATCTGAAGCTAATTGCTGAGTGAGTTAACGTGTGGACGCACCTCAATGTTGAAATGCCGGAAAAGCTGATCTGAAAATGTAAGCGCAAGAATTTGAGAAAGAGTAGGTAAACTAACTAGTCACCTGTCAAGCTGACAAGAGGCACTCAACAGACAAAAGAAACCTTGAGACAGCTGTTTTTAAGACAAGTAGTTGAAGTTGATGGCAATATGAACATGTAAGAACAAAGCTATAATATGAGTTTTGAGTTCTAAGATAGATTAAGCAACACATATAATTAAGTTGTACCTGATCAATCTACAATCCTACTTATTTATTCTACAACCAAATGGGAAAATCTTATTTGAAACAAAATTAGTGGTAGAAAAACAAGAAAAGAAAGTAGGATTTACCTTTCAAGCAAGAAAGATACAGATCAAGAACTCAGAACGAGATGATTCAATTCAATCCGAAAAGGAAGCTCAGATCATGAGAAAGGTTTTGGAAATTTGGTGATGGAAAAGGAAGCTATTAAAGTCATTGCAATAGAAATTGGCAGGAAGCTTCAACTTTATGTCACTTTCTGCTTGTGCTTTCTTTGTCCTCTACGCAAACTTTATGCCACTTTCCAAAACAAAAAGTGTTTACGTATTTTTTAATTAAAAAAATCAGATTCATGAGAACAATTAATGAAGGTCAAAACTCCAAAGAAAATCACTTGGCCAGAAATAACAGTACTACTCGGGTCAGCTGCTAGTAGGGATGAGGAAAAAATGGAATAACTGATTAAATAAAAAAAATAATAAAAAAACTCTGAAATTAAAAAAAAAAAACAAATTAAGTAATTAAAAAAATCATAAAATTTCCAGTTCAATTCAGTTTAGGTTTTTAAAGTTTAAAATGATTACTTAACACCTAAAAAAACAAGTATAAATAAGTTTATTTTTAACCCTAAATCTAAAATAGTATTCTCTGAAGACAATCAGCCGCACTCTTTTACTCTCTGCATCTCTATTTTCTCTGATTTTCCTCTATATTCACATCCCAGAATTGTTAGGAATTGTTAGCTCCTGCTGCTCCATGCTCCTCTGTTCTCCTATCAAATTCACACTTTTCTTCACTTTTGATTTTAATTTTAATTCTTCCATCAAAGGCACGCACTCGGTACAGGAAGTATCTACCACTGCCTTCCTTCAGATTCAAAGCGGCACTCAACTAAGGGACTTCGGGCCAGAAGAAAGTAATGTTTACTGACGGGATGAGACGAAAGAGATCCCTCTCTTTACTTTTACTTTTGCCTAAATCTTTTTTTTCTTTTATTTCTCATGTAACCTTAGATTGTTATGTGAGGACAAAAAATTTTGTGAGGACAACAGGATAACAACTGAACATTCAGTTGGATTTTTAAATATTATCCTAGCTGGTTTAGCTTGTTGAAAAGCTAAGATTTCTCATAAAATAAACATAAAGTTGTGAAAATAAAATAAGACAAATAAGTTTAAAACTGGTTTGGAAGAAAAAAAAATACAGAAACCTAACATGGTTGATTTTAACAGGTTTTTGGTTCGGTTTAAACAGGCAATTAATTGATTAACATTGAAGGAGGACTAGATAATTATTTCTTTGTGTAATAGGGCAAATCCCCTGTGCTCTCTTTGTCCAATATGCAATTATTACAGATGATCTCCTGATGTCTTTAATTAGCAAGGTGTTCCAAGTAGTCATGGGGAGAGCATGGATACAGATGATTTTATTTTTTCATCAATCCTGCTACCAAGAGATTATGGTGTTCAATCGAAATAGAAATTGCAGAAAAGATGCTTTCCTTTATTCATTAGCTTGCTTGGAATGGAAGAAATGCCTGATTTTCCCAATATTCAAAGTTCCAGTGTGTAATGTTTTGAAAATAAAAAAAGAATAGGAAAAGGACAACAAAGCTTTTGAAGGTTTAAAAGTAAATATAAATGAATAAGGAGTATTTTAGTAATTGAATAAAATTTTACTAGGTATATATAGAAAAAGAAAAAGAAAGAGAGAGATCTAAAAATTTGAGAGGAAGAACTAGCAGAAGAGAAGAAAAGGGCAAAAAGAAGAAGAAGAAGAAAAGAGAGAAAGATAAAGGAAGATGAAGAGAGGTAGCAAATTAAGTTTAAAATATAAGATTTATTTTTTGATGTGTATAAATGTGTTTTTTTAGCTTTGATTTACTTTTTGGTTGAAGATTAGGGTTTTGAAGATTTTGTTTTGGGTTGATTGACGAATTGATTTGAATATCATGGGTAATTGATTTAGTTGATTTTGAAAGATTTTATATTAAAATGATGATTTTGAGTTATGGTCTATTTAAATGATGAATTTGAGTTAGAGATTTTGATGAATTAGTAGATAAGCTATGGAAAAATCTGGGTTTAAGGTTGAAGATGATGACATTTCAGTTTAGTTCCTTAATTTATGAAAATTACAAATTTAATTCTCGAACTTTGAAAATTATAAAAATAGTTTAGTTCTAAAACATATAGGGTTATGAAATACACCTTTAGTTAAATGTATTAAACACGTTATACGTTCTTTTCAAAATTTTTTTGAATAATATATCTTTTGTATTAAGTATTGGTTTTGGTAAGGCTAAAGCAGTCAAGTAGATTTTTATAAACAAGAAAGAAAAGAGATTAACTTAAATTCTTTGATTTATTTAAGAAATAAAACCATTTAAAGACCAATATTATTCCTGCATACATCACAAAGCTGGTATAAGATCACGTACGATCTATAGGTAACAGCCCGATTAAGAATCCTCCAATATGTGTTGAAGCAGAAAGATTGAGAAGACAGAGAAGGAGAGAGAGGGAGCGAGAGAAAGACGGAGAGAAGAGAGGGATCCACAGCAGTTCTCATTCATTTTTTTGCCATGCCCATTCTGTTACAACTGCCACTATATATCGGCAGAGCAGAAGATGGTGCTGACTTGACAACCTTCTCAGTAATGAGAATTACAATTTATTGAAACGGTGCGCATAAGTAACGGCTTAACAACAGCCTAGTACGGTGCGTTTTGTCAAGAAATCAGTGGCAATTAAAAGTTATCCCTCCTCCATTGTTAATTCCTGGGATATGTATGCATCCCTTCATGTGTTGAAATCTGAAGGCCTTTAAGATGGATCACTATTTCTTCTCAGAAAAAAAAAATCATTTCTTATCCATAATTGAAGAAAGGGGGGATTGCTATGAGAGAAGGGGGAGGAGATGGCTCGCCATTTTCAAGCAACGAAAGACAAATTCCCATCCTCTTCAGCTTCTTCTCACAATTCTTTACTCTTATTGATTGGAGAGAATCGCAAATCAGGTTTACACTGCAAATGCTTTTCAGTTCTGGTAATCTAATCAATAGCAGAGATCTTAACTTGGGGAGTTTGAGATCGGTGCTGCTTTCTTCACCCATAACACCTTCTTCATCTGATCTTGTTCCACATATTATCTCCTCCATTTTCTCACATTCACCAACTTCAATGCATTCCAGGTTTACGAGGCTTGGCAGCAAGACAAGAGGGAACAACTTCTTCATGTTCTTACAATCATAACAATTAAACTCTTTAAGACCAAAAAATATTCCACTATAAGATGGAGATGGTGGTGGAACAGAGCAGAACCAAGAAGATGAAACCAAGCTCTCCATGCTATTGCAATCACTAATGTTGATAGTCTCCAGTTCAGTTGCATTCTTTATTAGAGACCAAAAAATGCATAAACTTGTTGCATCATCACAATTATCAATGCCTAGTTGTTGAATGTCCTTTGGGAACATGACCTGAAAATCTCTGTCTCTGTCGATACTCAAGTTACCGCAAACAATTGTTTTCCTTCTGAAATCATAATGATAATAATTAATAATACTTATCCAGTAGTCCTACACGAATATGTATGTGGTTGTGATTTGGTTTCATCCCGAGTTTTGAGATACTCCACGTATCTAAGTAACCTTCAAAATGGCATACCAAAGTTTCCAACTTCCTCAAGCATCCCACTTCCTTTCCTTTAACTGTTATCGGAGTAGGGTTGCATAGACATGCAGAATAGGAGTAAGCGGCCACGGCTCCAATACAAAGACTTGCAGAAGAGAGAGCTTAGGTAACAACCCACTAGGAAACTCCTTTTCACCACATCCATTCATTTTAAGATACCTCAGGTTGCATAGACATTCCATACCTTGAGGCATCTTTTCAAGTGCCCAAGTACCAGAGAGATCTAACCTCTTCAGTGCCTTGAGCTTTTCTAATGACGGCACATGCCTTAAAATATAACAACTATAGAGCAATAATGTAGTGAGACTCACCAATTCAGAGACAGAATCAGGTAGTTTTGTGATACCTGTATAAGACAGATCAAGAACCTTGAGCCCACGCAACTGCTCAAAAAATGAATCTGCTATAAATTGCAACTTTGCGTTTCTGCATAGCAATAGAGTTGAAAGACTGGGACAACATGGTGAATGGCTGGAAGGAATTTCCTTAATTTGGTTATGCATCAGTGAAACTCTAGTAAGATTCTCTGTCCACTTCTCTTAACCGTGCACCTGCTTTAACCATGTCTTGAGAGTTCTCTTGCAGTATTTGGATGGCCATATCCCTAATCAAGTCATGCATCTTCACACATCTAAAATGACTGCCGAATTCAACTTTTTCCAAAAGGCAGGCACTTTGAAGTTTATTAAGCATCGAGTGGCCTTTGTCAAATTCTGCCTTCCTACTCATGCCTTTTATCACTCCCTCATCAATCAAATAAGCTATCAAATCCTCTCTAGGGATCTTGAAGTCTTCCGGGAATAATGCACAGTACAAGAAACATTGTTGCAGTGCTGACTCCTTTAAGTGCATATAACTAAATCTTAATATTTTGAATACCTTCTCATCCATGTCCTCCTGCCAAAGTCAATTTATTTATAAAAAACTAAGAAAGATCAATTTATTTATATTTGGAAACTATTGATGATACAAAATCCAAAGTTTCTCAATAAATTTGTACAACTTGTGTTTTTTACTTAAAAAAGATTCAAACAATAGTTACTTGTCAAAAAAGATTCGGTCGTGACATATAAATACTTTACCTGGGTTCAAAAGAATTTTTAACAAAAGAATATCTGAAGCTAATTGCTGAGTGAAGGAAACGTGTTGGACGCACCCAATGTTGAAACTCTGGGAAAGCTGATCTGAAAATGTAAGCATGAAGATATGAGAAAGAGTAAGTCAAAACTAGTCACTATCAAGCTGACAAGAGGCACTCAAACAGACAAAAGAAACCTTGAGACAGCTGTTTTTAAGACAAGTAGTTGAAGTTGATGGCAATATGAACATGTAAGAACAAAGCTATAATATGAGTTTTGAGTTCTAAGATAGATTAAGCAACACATATAATTAAGTTGTGCTGATATCAAAAAATGATTTTTAAAAAATAAAAAAAACATTATTGACATACTTTCGGCAACGAAAAACTATTTGAAAAGCAACAGTTACCACACTCCCAAACACCCTCTTAGTCTGGTTAAGGAAGCAATGCTAGAAGGTACAGATATTCAGATATTCTGAACCAGTGTTCATTTACTGATGAAAGCAGGATAAATTATTATAATTCATCCTCCTAAAAGGTTCAAAGAAAATACAAACTCAGTGAGAGTTTTCTGGAAGTATTATTGTTTACCATAAAATTTAGATAAAAAAATGAAGAACATACAAATGAAAAACAGAAGAATTGCAATAACATTATTTCCACTGAATTTGATCCACGTCAATGTTTGAATTATCAGCAATAGAAGATTGAAAGATCGAAACAATCCGGGCATGTTAAATGTGAGACTTTTTGGCATCAAAATCAGCAAACTTTCCTGTGGTAAGAGAGGCTGATTGCATATCTGTTTTTTTTTTTTTTATCGTTTTTGGTTCGTAGACGTGTGCTTCAATTAAGAGACGCACAAAAAAGAAAAAAGTGTCTGCTTACATATCTGTCAGGATGACCAACTTGGCAAGTTTTCTGCAGGCAACTTTCCTGTCAATGCATTGAGGAGAAAACACTGAAGAGAGATGACATTAAGCATAATAATTGAGTCATATCAGAGAAAGAGAGAGGCTACGGGGGACCAGCTTCACGTGCATTAAGCAGTAATTATGGGGGACTGCACGCACCCTTTTTGCCATTGATAAAATTAATCAGAGAAAATGGAAAGATCATGGAATTTCAGCTCGTATTTAAGTTTACATTTAATTAATCATCTGAAGGTTAATATTCTCTGATTTTTAAGTTTTTTCAAATGCATGTTTTTAGAAGTTAAGTGTGTGCAGAGAAAGGATAGAGAAAAAAGAAACCTCCAAGTACAAACTCAAACTTGTTTCACAAATAGCATGTTTGGCAATTTTTTGTAAAAAACTCAATTTTTTAAAAATTAATTTTTATTATATTTTTAGATCGTATTAGCATATAAAAATAAATTTTAAAAAATAAATAATATATATATTTATATATTTCTAAATAAAAAGCTTTACCAATATCATAATATCAAGTATCAGATCACTGATATTTTTTTTTAAACAATCAACCTCGGCATAAAAAATGGTCAAAATTCATTAAAAAAGAAAAGGATTTTTGCTTCCGTGACATGCTAAATTCATTAATTGTTATGATGGCTATGGCATACGAATTACCGTACTTTCAACTGTGTTAATAACAGTGGTTGATTATCAAACCACATTGTCACTGTAGATCTTCCCTGGGTCAAATGTTTTATGGGCCTGGCTTTTATTGTTTTCTTATTGGGGTTCTTTCCTGGGACCAAATGGACCCAGTCCCTTTTATTAATTGCAAATAGTTTATATTATTGTTAAAATGATGTTTACTTAAGTGGTAAAATGCGGGTTAAAACTATATATTATATTCTAATTATTATAGGAAATTCAATACCTTGTGGAAGAACAAAAACACTATTCATGCGTTTGCATTTTAATGTAGACTCACTAAATTAAAACACAATTACTTTAAATTTGATGAGCCATATAAAATTGAAGAAAAAGGATTAAATTAAAAGAAGTGGATAAAATAGGTGGTAATTTAATAAGATTGAAACACAATTACTATTCATAAGATTGTTGACACATAGCTTAAGCTTAATCCAATTAAAACAACAATGCTTACTCTTAATTTAATATTAATTAAGGGCACTGCGTCACTCATGCTCTATTTAAAAAGTACAAAGGGATGAAGGACATCTTTAGTGTTAGGATGTTCCCACTCCATTACTGACTCTTAGACACCGCTCTCTCAGCCCAATTACCACCTATGCTTTACGTTTTAGGGTTCTAATTTGAGTTTTTTTGGATTGATTACAAGTAATGCAAGGAAAAGATAATGTATTATTTTTTAGCTCTTTATCAAACTTTTAAATTTTATTCATCTTGGGAATGAGTTCTATATATATAATGTCACAACCAAAAAGAGGGTCTTGGTAGTAATTGTCTAATGAATGCAATTCTATATATATAATTATATATATATATAATTATATAAATATGAATCCACGGTAAAGGTATTAACAAATGTTCTGCATTGAATTGTTAGAATTTAGATTGGATTATATTTATTTTGAACTATGATAGCTTGAAATATTGTAAATACATACAAAACTCTACTAAAATTTTGTTGTAATCACAAATGGAAAAAAAAAAAGGACTAATTGGTAGTAATTGTCTAATGAATTGTTTCGAAATCGCGTCTAACAAAAGAAAGAAAAAGACTCTGCCATGATATTTTATTTTTATTTTTATTTTAGGTAGTACCAGCTCGTCGCTTTTTGTGTAATTGCATGGTGTCGTTTTGCATTTTGTTTATGGACAGTCGTTGCTTGGGATCATGTGAGCCATTTATTAATAAAGAAAATAGGGAAGGGTGTAAACAATAGGGTTTCTGTAATATTACTTCTCTTCGTTATATTCTTCTCCACAGGAGGCAATATATATAGTTACACTTCAGAGATGAAATAGGAAAGATACAGAGGATAAGCAAGAGAGTTATTTGTTCCTATCTATATACAACTACGAATCAATCTAGGATTCCTATATGTACATAAATACAAATCAATTTAGGATTTAATACAGCTCATGCGCACACTCCCCCTCAAGTTGGTGCATAGATGTTTATCATGCCCAACTTGTTAATTATATCATGAAACGCCTTTCCTGAAACTGCCTTTGTGAGTACATCAGCCAGTTGACTCTTAGATTGTATAAATGGAAACTGTATGATTCTTCCATCGAGATTCTCCTTGATGAAATGACGATCAACCTCAACGTGTTTGGTGCAATCATGTTGAACTGGGTTCTGTGCGATTGCTATAGCTGCTTTATTATCACAGAAGAGATTCATAGGTTCAGTATATTCAATCCCTAGATCCCTTAATATATTCCTTATCCATATCAATTCACATACACCATGAGCCATCCCTCGAAATTCGGCTTCAGCACTTGATCTTGCTACTACCTTTTGTTTCTTGCTTTTCCAAGTGACAAGATTACCTTCTACAAACGTAAAATAACCAGAAGTAGATTTTCTGGTCGTCTGATCTCTTGCCCAATCAGAGTCTGTATATCCTTCAATGTTAGGAATATTGTTTTTTGTGAACAATAATCCTCTTCCTGGAGAACCTTTTAAGTACCGTAAAATTCAATATACTGCTTCCATATGTTCTTTACTTGGTGCATGCATGAACTGACTCACCACACTTACTGCATATGCTATATCAGGTCTGGTATGGGATAAGTAGATTAGCCTTCCAACTAATCGCTGGTAACGATCCTTGTCTATTGGATCCTGATCTGGAAAAAATTCCCAAGCTTATGGTTTCATCTCCATGGGCGTTTCTACTGGTTTGCAACTAAGCATTCCAGTTTTAGTTAGCAGGTCTATCACATATTTTTGTTGTGAAAGAGATATTCCCTGCCTTGACCTTGCCACCTCAATTCCTAAAAAATATTTAAGGTGTTCGAGATCCTTCATTTCAAATTTAGTAGCTAGATATCTCTGTAATGCTTTCATTTCACGTGGATCATCTCCTGTCATGACCATATCATCCACATATACAATTAAAACGGTTACTCTTCCTTCGTTATGTTTTATAAACAAAGTATGGTCAGAGTTACTTTGTTTATAGCCAAACTCCTTCATTGTAGCAGAGAATCTCCCAAACCATGCTCTAGGTGATTGTTTTAGTCCATACAATGACTTCTTTAGTTTGCAGACTTCACCTTTGCCTAAGTTGCTGTTAACTCCAGGTGGTAGTTCCATGTAGACTTCTTCTTCTAGATCACCATTGAGAAATGCATTCTTAACATCAAATTGTTGCAGAGGCCAGTCTCGATTTGCTGCTATAGATATAAGAATACAAATAGTATTGATCTTGGCTACTGGTGCAAAAGTATCCTGATAGTCTACCCCATACCTTTGTGTATATCCTTTTGCGACTAGTCGAGCTTTATACCTGTCAATACTACCATCTGGGTTGAGTTTCACAGTGAACACCCATCTGCATCCAACTGTCTTCATTCCTTTAGGCAGCGAAACTAGTTCCCACGTAGCATTTTTCTGTAGAGCCTCCATCTCTTCATTCATTGCCTTTCTCCATCTTTGATTAGCCAATGCATCCTGCACATTACTAGGAATAGAAACTGTGGAAAGTTGATTAACAGTAAGTGCATATGAACGAGTCAACCTATGAGAGGACACATAGTTATTAATTGGATATTTGGTTTTGACTGTAAGATCAGGATCATATTGTTTTTTCGGAATTCCCTTATTCATCCTTTGTGGATATCTAGAAGTGGGGTTTTCTGTAGGACAATATATTTCATTAGACTCTCTAATCCCATGACTTACCTGAGGGGGAACATTCGTGGATGATTCTGCAGGTAATGGTGTAGACAGGGGCAACTCAAATGGTGGTGCAGATTCATCAGGAAAAACTAGAGCTTCATGTGTGGAATCATTCTCGACATCAGTGCTATGATTACTGCCTTGTGGATTCAAGTTTTCATTCTCTTTTAACTGGATAGACTCCTCACTTACTTTATCCATCAGAGCCTCTAACTGGGTAAACTCCTCACTTCCTTTATCCATCAGATCCTCATTCTCGTTACTGAAGTTCTCCCCCTGAAGAGAATGGCTCAAGGCTCCCCCAGAGTAATAAGGTATGAGCTCACGAAAGGAAGCATCCAATGTCACATGGAATTTTTGGGTGTGGGGATCATAACATCTATATCCTTTCTGAAGATCAGAGTAGCCAACAAATACACAACGTTTTGCACATGGATCAAGTTTGTTTCTTAAGATTTTTGGGATGTGAACAAACACGGTACAACCAAAAATTCAGGGTTCAAGGTTGGGAAAATGGGGAACTGGGAGTAAGGATTGTAACTTTTGTAAGGGTGTTTGAAAATCTAGGACTCGAGATGGTGTTCTGTTGATGATATAAGTAGCAGATTTCACAGCCTCACCCCAATAAAATTTTGGCATATTCATACCAAAAAGAGATGCACGTACTACCTCTAATAGTTGTCGATTTTTCCGCTCAGCTAATCCATTCTGTTGTGGAGTATAGGTACACGAGGTCTGATGGCGAATTCCATAGCTGCACAGGAAGTTCCCAAGAGATGCAGCTACAAACTCGGTGCCATTATCAGACTGCACCACACGAATTTGTTTTTGGTACTGAGTTTGTATCATTTTATGCAATGTCTGGAAAGCTAGACACACATCATTCTTATGTATAAGTAAGGATACCCAAGTCATTCTCGTGCATTCATCAATAAAAGTCACAAAATAACGAGAGCTAGAAATTGCAGGAACCTTTGCAGGACCCCAAACATCCGTGTGAATGACCTCAAATGGTTCTGAACTTTTATTCAAACTTGGGGAATAAGAGATACGGTGACTTTTAGCCAGTTCACATGTATCACAATGAAAATCCAATTCATTAATACCGGAAAAGAGTACTGGTTGTAGTTTCTTTAGATAACCAAAAGAAAGATGTCCTAATCTACGATGCCATAGCCATATAACTGTCTGAGCCTTATCTCTGCTACTAACATGATTTGCCTGACTGATTTTTGATTCTCCATTATCTGTTAATTCCAAGTAGTAGAGTTTGCCCCGTCTAACACCATAGCCAAGAATCCTCCGCGTTAGAATGTCCTGAAAGACACAAAAGGAGGGCCAAAACATTACAGTACAATGAAGGGTGGATGTAATTTGGCTAATAGATAACAGATTATATTCAAGAGAGGGAACAACAAGGACAGTATTGAGTGTGAGTGTATTTGACAAAATGACTGAACCTTCCCCAGTAACAGGGGAGGTACTACCATTGGCTGTGGAAATAACTGATTAAGAAGAAGGGAGTATGGATTGTAATTGTCTAACGTCTCTCGTCATATGTTCAGATGCACCTGTATCAACAATCCAAGTTTTATCCTTATAATGTGCAGGGAATACAGATACTTTACCAACTTTACCAGGATGAGCAATATTTGCTGTAGGCTGCTGGTGATCTTCTGTGGACGTTGTCATAGCTCTTGCAACGATCTTTTTCCGAGGTTTCTTTGAGAAATCCCACCACTCGGGATAGCCAATAATCTCATAGCACCGCTGTTGTGAATGACCTTTTTCCCCACAATGAGCGCAGACCAGGTTGTTAACCTTTTTGGATAATTGAGTGTTTCGTTTGCTGGTTGATTCATATGATGATCCTTGTCGAGGAGTGTTGGTTAGCATAGCTAAATTCTCAGAGTTTGGATGATAACTTCCCATGGTTTGTCTTTGCTGGTATTCCCTCCTGACATATGCGTATGTGTTCTCCAAATCAAGTTTTGGATCTTTGCGCAAGATTTCGCCACAAACCTGATTGAATTCTGAATCAAGTCCACTCAGAAAAATATGAACTCTAAGCCTAGCCATTGCGGAGTGTAACTGAAGTACCCCCTCAACTGTTCCTTCCTGAGATTTCGTCCTGTGATCAATTTCTTGAAAGATAGCAACAAGTTCATTATAGTAAGTTGATAAGGGGCGACCATTCTGTTTGGTAGAGAAAGATCTTTGGTTCAATTCGAAGATACAGGTTTCATCTGATCCATCATAAAATGTTTTTGATACGGCCTCCCATATTTCTTTGGCTATAGACAGGCGAATAAATCGTTGCATTAATGCTGGACTCATTGCATCAATGAGCCAACTTTTTACTCTATGATTTTCAGTAATCCATGCTCCAAGATTGGGAGCTCCAACTTCTGGTTTTTTTGTTTCTCCCGTGAGATATCCAGCTTTGTTGCGAGCCCCTATACGCATCTCCATGAGTTGAGACCATAATGAATAGTTGGTCTCATCAAGGATGACTCCGGTTGGGAAGGAAGAGTTATCTTGATGTACAATAATCTGTTGTGTTGGTGTTGGAACAATTGAAGTCGACATGTCTGCAGCCATAGAAGATACTAGATGAAGAAGAAAGCACAAATAACTTGTGAGTTACGTTTCAGAAATATAAAGGATTTTGTTTCGTAGAATAAGAACAGCAGCTTGATACAGATTATTTTTTCGTAGGAGAAGGGATTCGAGGTTCGTATTCGGTTTGGTTTACTGCAGACAGAATTGAGTCTGCTCTGATACCATGTAAACAATAGGGTTTCTGTAATATTACTTCTCTTCGTTATATTCTTCTCCACAGGAGGCAATATATATAGTTACACTTCAGAGATGAAATAGGAAAGATACAGAGGATAAGCAAGAGAGTTATTTGTTCCTATCTATATACAACTACGAATCAATCTAGGATTCCTATATGTACACAAATACAAATCAATTTAGGATTTAATACAGCTCATGCGCACAAAGGGGCTCCACGGTGACTTTCAAAATATGATGATTCATTTGATTCACACCTAATTTTGAGCCTAAAGTACACCAAGACACAATTAACAGAATTACAAAAAAAAAAAAAAAAAAAAGCTCATAATGTATACAAAGACACAATTTACTGTAGATTATAACAATAAAATAATTATTTCACCCTTCTAAAAACACCAACAACATTCATATAAAAAAGGACTTGGTAGTAATTTTGCTAACCTACACACACAGCTTCATATAAAAAGGACTTGTAAAGCTGCTTCCTGAACGTCTTCAGGCACTTTACTACAAATTGCAACACCACGCCCTCACTTGAGACAAATGCCATTTGATCCTCGAAACGGAAGTAGCAGCAGCAAATTTAATTCGATACTTTATTAATCATTTCCTTCAATTTACGCTGCTGAAGCTGCGCTATAGCCAATTTCTGAAGTAGATCCTTATTCTGCATAACCATTTCCAAACACCTAAACTTAATTCGATATTTTATTATATTTATATAATCAAAGTATAAAACCAGTAAGCACCTGAACTTAATTCAATATTTTATTATATTAAGGGCAAACTCACATCATACCTTAGACAGAAACCTTACAAAGGGAAGAAGGACATCCTTCGCGTTAGGATGCTCCCACTCCACCACTGACTCCCACCATTTTTTTGAACAATAGATCTCTCTGAGAGAAGGGGGAGGAGATGGCTCGCTATTTTCAAGCAACGGAAGACAAATTCCCATCCTCTTCAGCTTCTCACAATTCGTTACTTGAATTAATTGGAGAGAATCGCAAATCAGTTTTGCACTGCAAATGCTTTTCAGTTCTGGTAATCTAATCAATACCAGAGATCTTAACTTGGGGAGTTTGAGATCGGTGTTGCTTTCTTCACCCATAACCCCTTCTTCATCTGATCTTGTTCCACCTATTATCTCCTCCATTTTCTCACATCCTATAACTGTAATCCTTTCTAGGTTTACGAGGCTTGGCAGCAAGACAAGAGGGAACAACTTCTTCATGCTCTTACAATCATAACACCTAAACTCTTTAAGACCAGAAAATATTCCACTATAAGATGGAGATGGTGGTGGAGCAGAGCAGAACCAAGAAGATGAAACCAAGCTCTCCATGCTATTGCAATCAACAATGCTGATAACCTCCAGTTCAGTTGCATTCTTTATTAGACACCAAAAATCGCATAAACTTGTTGCATCATCATAATTATGAATGTCTAGTTGTTGAATGTCCTTCGAGAACATGACCTGAAAATCTCTGTCTCTGTCGAAACTCCAGTTACCCAAAACAATTGTTTTCCTTCTTAAATCACCATGATAATGATTATAATACTTATCCAGTAGTCCTACATGAATTTGGTATGTGGTTAGTGATTTGGTTTCATCCCGAGTTTTGAGATACTCCACGTAGTCTAAGTAACCTTCAAATTGGCATACCAAAGTTTCCAACTTCCTCAAGCATCCCACTTCCTTTCCTTTAACTGTTATCGGAGTAGGCGGTCGTTTTCTATTATCTTTGGTAGTAGGATGAATCTGCTCCTCCAATATAAGCACTTGCAGGAGAGAGAGCTTAGGTAACAACCCACTAGGAAACTCCTTTTCACCACATCCACTCATTCTAAGATACTTCAGGTTGCATAGACATTCCATGCCTTGAGGAATCTTTTCAAGTGCCCAAGTACGAGAGAGATCTAACCTCTTCAGTGCCTTGAGCTTTTCTAATGACGGCACATGCCTTAACATATTACAACCAATGAGCAATAATGCAGCGAGACTCACCAATTCAGAGACAGAATCAGGCAGTTTTGTGATCTTTGTACGAGACAGATCAAGAAACTTGAGCTCATGCAACTGCTCAAAAAATGAATCTGCAATAAATTGTAACTCTGAGTTTCTGCATAGCAATAGAGTTGAAAGACTGGGACACCTCGGTGAATGGCTGGAAGGAATTTCTTTAATTTGGTTATCCATCAGTGAAACTCTAGTAAGATTCTCTGTCCACTCCTCTGCATCCGGCAATTCTCTTAACTGTGCACCTGCTTTCACCATGCCTTGAGAGTTCTCTTGTAGTATTTGGATGGCCATGTCCCTAATCAAGTCATGCATTTTGATATAATGCGCTTCCTCAGCACTTTCCAATAGGCAGACTCTTTCAAGTTTATTCAGCATCGTGTGGCCTTTGTCAAATTCTGCCTCCCTACTCTTCAGCCCTTTTATCACTCCCTCGTCAATCAAATAAGCTATCAAATCCTCTCTACGGATCATGAAGTCTTCCGGGAATAATGCACAGTACAAGAAGCATTGCTGCAGTTCTGACTCCTTTAAGTGCATAAAACTAAATCTCAATATGTCGAATACCTCAGGCTCCATATCATCTTTTCTAACTTTTGATTCCTTCAATTCCTCCAATGCATTCCTCCACTCACGTACGTCAACCACTCCCCTCATGGCTGCAGCTATTGTTATAATTCCTAGCGGCAAACCAGCACATTCCCTTGCCACAGATTTTGCAATTTGTTCCACTTCCAGAGAAAGTGGTGTGTCCTGTCCAAGTCTCTCAATAAACAAAGCCCAAGCTTCTTCCTTCGAAATAGGATTCACTTTGATTATGTGTTGGGTACCCATCTGCTGACAAACATTTTCTAATCGTGTTGTAACAATCAGCTTGCATCCCTTAACAGCTTGGATAGGAATTCCCACCTTGCGTAGCTCAATAGCCTTCCACAAATCGTCTAAAATCAAAACCCATTTCTGTTTCTTCGTTAATTCTTTTGACAATTTGGAAGCTCTATCCAGCTCCTCATCTTCATTAGAAAGATCTAAATCAATCCGTTTGGCGATACTGTTTTGCAATTTATTAATGTTAGTATCTTGTGAAACAGTAATCCAGTAAACATGGCAGAAAGTGCCTGGTCTTTCTCGAAGTTGATTATAAATGTGTGTCACCAATGTCGTCTTTCCCACTCCGCCCATCCCATAGATGCCAATAGTTGAAACTTCATCGTGCATCAACCAAGACCAGATAGTCTTCTTATGGTCTTCGAATGCTTGACCCACCAGCTTTGTCGTTGGTACTGCGTCTCCTGGAGTCTCATTTGTGTTGCATGTAAGCCCTCCAGAAGAGCTAGCTCCTGCACCAGGCTGCACTACTCCTCCAGACTCCAGTCCCATTCTCTATATCATCCTCCATTAACCATCTACTGAACTCTTCCACACTTCTTCCAGGTGGGTGACCCATTCTATCCGCTGCTTGTGTCGTTCCTGCATCTCCTGCCAAATTGTCGACTTCATTATTGTTTTGTTCTTGTGGAGTGGTTGAAATGGCATTATCATTAACATTGCTTGAACTTGCTATGCTTTTATGTCTTTTGTTGGCACCATGCATAGCTTGAACAGCTGCTTCTTGAACTTGTTTAGGAACTCTTTCACAAATTGCAACACCACGCCCTTTCTCTCCTGATAAATGCCATTTGATCCTTGAAATGGAAGTATGGTTAGGAAATTGACGCCCGCAATAAATACACTTCATCTCCTCAACATGGTGCCAAAATGGGTCAGTTGATTGAACCATTTTGCCCTATATATAAAAACAGAGTCAAAATATTGAATAAAATTAATGTAAGTTACATCAATCGGAAAAGGAAAGGTTGAAACTAAAATAATAAGTTAAAAACAGCAAAGAATATAAAAAGGAAAAAAAAAGAATTTGTATGAACTCCATAAGGCAATTTATTTTATAAAAACTAAGAAAGATCAATTTATTTATATTTGGAAACCATTGATGATACAAAATCCAAAGTTTCTCAATAAAATTTGTACAACCTGTGTTTTACTTAAAAAGATTCAAACAATAGTTACTTGTCAAAAACAAAAACAGCAACAAAATGAAGAAGATTCGGGTCGTGACATATAAATAGTTTACCTGGATTCAAAAGAATTTTAACAAAAGAATCTGAAGCTAATTGCTGAGTGAGGAAACGTGTGGACGCGCCCCAATGTTGAAACTCTGGGAAAGCTGATCTGAAAATGTAAGCACAAGAATATAAGGAAGAGTAGGCAAACTAGTCACCTGTCAAGCTGACAAGAGGCACTCAACAGACAAAAGAAACCTTGAGAGCAGCTGTTTTTAAGATAAGTAGTTGAAGTTGATGGCAATATGTAAGAACAAAGCTAAATATCAGTTTTGAATTCTAAAATAGATCAAGCAACACATATATAATTAAGTTCTACTTGATTGATTAATCTACAATCCTACATATTTATTCTACAACCAAATGGGAAAATCTTATTTGAAACAAAATTAGTGGTAGAAAAACAAGAAAAGAAAGTAGGATTTACCTTTCAAGCAAGAAAGATACAGATCAAGAACTCAAAACGAGATGATTCGATTCAATCAGAAAAAGGAAGCACAGATCATAAGAAAGGTTTAGGAAATTTGGTGAGGGAAATTTGGAAGTCAATGGTATACTGAGAGAGATCTCTCTTACTGGAAGGCCAGCTATTAAAGTCATTGCAATAGAAATTGGCAGGAAGCTTCAACTTTATGTCACTTTCTGCCTGTGCTTTCTTTGTTCTCTATGCAAACTTTATGCCACTTTCTGCTTTATTTATTCACACTAACTATTAAAATATCAATAAAAAATTTGGTGAGGGAAATTAGGAAATCAAGGGTACACTGAGAAATCTCTTTCTTAGGCCTTGTTTGTTTCCCGGAAAGTAGTTTCCGGGAAATCATTTTCCAAACTTTCCTGTGTTTGTTTGTCATTAGGAAAGTTGGTCAGCGGAAAACACTTTCCGGTCAGCGGAAAACACTTTCTAGTCAACGAAAAATACTTTCCGGTCAACGGAAAACACTTTCCAGTCAATTTTAGTCAAAAAAAATTTGACTTGGTTTTCAGGAAAGTGTTTTCCTTTTAGCTGTGTTTGTTTTCCGAAAGTGGTTTCCGGGAAATCACTTTCCAAACTTTCTTGTGTTTGTTTTCCAGAAAGTGGTTTCCGGGAAATCACTTTCCAAACTTTCTTGTGTTTGTTTGCCAGTAGGAAAGTTGGTCAATGGAAAACACTTTCCAGTAAAAGGAAAATTTGGCTTGGTTTTCTTGGAAAGTGTTTTTCCTGAAAAATTTGAGGGGAAAACACTTTCCGGAAGTTGTGAAAAATTTAGAAATATCATTATTTGCTGATTATATCAAATTTGATCCTCAAACTTTTGATTGCTACATATATTTTTGTTTGAATATTTATTTTTCAATTTCATCTCTTAAAATTTTATTTTTATATTAACTTTGGTCCTTATTTTTATAATTACTATTTGCTTTTTCCTTATCATTTTTTTATTGAAATTTTTATTTATCAAATTTGATCCTCATTTTTTTGATTGTTACTTATTTATTTGAAATAATTTATGAAATGTTGATTATTATTATTTTAATTTCTTTATTTTTTTTTTTATTTTTTAGATTTGATCCCTATTATTTTGATTATTATTTGAGATAATTTATGAAATTATATATTTTTTTTCAATTTCATTCTCATTTAACTTTTTAATTTGTAAGATTTGTTCCTCATTATTTTAATAAACTTGAGAAAAATAAAATATTAATAAGTTATTTTCCAGCTTATTTTCCATGACATAACCAAACACTGGAAAGTGTTTTCCAGTTCATTTTCCATAACACTACCAAACATCGGAAAATACTTTCCCGGAATTCACTTTCCAGGAATTCACTTTCCCCGGAATTCACTTTCCAAAAGGAATTCACTTTCCTGCAAACAAACGGAGCCTTAGTGGAAGCAACTTTATCAAATCAAGGGTATACTGAGAGAGATCTCTCCTAGTGGAAGACTAGCTATTAAAGTCATTGCAATTAGCAATTAGCAATTAGCAATTAGCAAGCATCTTTATGTTTTTTTACTCTAAAGAAATAAAACAGAGGTGCTTTCTTTGTCCTGTATGCAATGATTACTCCCATGGAAACCACCATGCAAACTTCATGCCACTTTCTGCTTTATTTATTCACGCTAACTATTCAACGTGTTCACATTACACTGCTTCAAATCCTTGAGTCTACTGTTGTTAGATGCTAAAACAACAGTGTTATGTACTTTTTTTAATTAAAAAGCCAGAACAATTAATGAAGATCAATTGTTACTTCCACTGTCTCTTGAAACCACCATGCAAAGGGACTTTGTTTGTCCAATATGCAATTATATCCTCGAAACCACCATGCAAATTATTTTTAATTTCATGAATCACCTGCTTTATTTATTCACACTAACTATTCAACATGTTTACGTACATTATACTGTTTCAACCATTGAGTCTACTGTTAGATCGAACATATGCAATTATCATGACAGTAGTGATGATGCCGAGGAGCAATTCGGCTCGCTAATGACTTTCCTGTCACCATTTGCTTTTGGCAAAGAACTGGGATTATCAGCTTGTGTTGAATTTCATATTAAATATCTTGATCTCCTGATGTCTTAAGCAAGGTGTTCCAAGTGGTCAGGAGAGCATTGATACAGATGATTTATTTTTTCATCCATCCTGCTGCCAAGAGATTAACTTAAATTCTTTGATTTATTTAAGAAATAAAACCATTTAAAGACCAATATTATTCCTGCATATATACATCACATTTGTATAAGATCACGTACGATCTATAGGTAACAACCCGATTAAGAATCCTCCAATCTGTGTTGAACTCAGTGGAATCAGAAAGATTGAGAAGACAGAGAAGGAGAGAGCGGGAGAGAGAGAGACGGAGAGAAGAGAGGGAATCCACAGCAGTTCTCATTCATTTTTTGAAACGGTGCGCGTAACCAACGGCTAACAGCAGCTTAGTACGGTGCGTTTTGTCAAGAAATCAGTGGCAATTAAAAGTTATCCCTCCACCATTGTTAATTCCTGAGATATGCATGCATCCCTTCATGTGTTGAAATCTGAAGGCCTTTAAGATGGATCATTATTTCTTCTCAGAAAAAAGAAAAAGAAAAAGGGATCATTTCTTATCCATAATTGACAGAGAAGGAAATCACTAATGAGTGTGATTTATGTGGATTCCCTTATACACGCAGCCCTGCCTCCACCAACCCATGCACCAGATAGCTGGAGATGGTGGTGGAGCAGAGCAGAACCAAGAAGATGAAACCAAGCTCTCCATGCTATTGCAATCACTAATCTTGATAGCCTCCAGTTCAGTTGCATTCTTTATTAGAGACCAAAAATCGCATAAACTTGTTGCATCATCACAATTATGAATGCCTAGGTGTTGAATGTCCTTCGAGAACATGACCTGAAAATCTCTGTCTCTGTCGATACTCCAGTTAACCAAAACAATTGTTTTCCTACTGAAATCACCATGATAATGATTATAATACTTATCCAGTAGTCCTACATGAACTTGGTATGTGGTTAGTGATTTGGTTTCATCCCGAGTTTTGAGATACTCCACGTAGTCTAAGTAACCTTCAAAATGGCATACCAAAGTTTCCAACTTCCTCAAGCATCCCACTTCCTTTCCTTTAACTGTTATCGGAGGAGGCAGTCCTTTTCTATTATCTTTGGTAGTAGGATGAATCTGCTCCTCCAATACAAAGACTTGCAGGAGAGAGAGCTTAGGTAACAACCCACTAGGAAACTCCTTTTCACCACATCCATTCATTCTAAGATACCTCAGGTTGCATAGACATTCCATACCTTGAGGCATTTTTTCAAGTGCCCAAGTACCAGAGAGATCTAACCTCTTCAGTGCCTTGAGCTTTTCTAATGACGGCACATGCCTTAACATATTACAACCAATGAGCAATAATGCAGCGAGACTCACCAATTCAGACACAGAATCAGGCAGTTTTGTGATATTTGTATAAGACAGATCAAGAATCTTAAGCTCACGCAACTGCTCAAAAAATGAATTTGCAATAAATTGCAACTTTGAATTTCCGCGTAACAGTAGAGTTGAAAGATTGGGACACCTCAGTGAATGGCTACAAGGAATTTCTTTAATTTGGTTTTGCATCATTGAAACTCTAGTAAGATTCTCTGTCCACTCCTCTGCACCCGGCAATTCTCTTAACCGTGCACCTGCTTTAACCATGCCTTGAGAGTTCTCTTGTAGTATTTGGATGGCCATATCCCTAATCAAGTCATGCATCTTGAAAAATCTATGAGGACTGTACATTTTAACACTTTCCAAAAGGCAGGCACTTTCAAGTTTATTAAGCATCGAGTGGCCTTTGTCAAATTCTGCCTTCCTACTCAGGCCTTTTATCACTCCCTCATCAATCAAATAAGCTATCAAATCCTTTCTAGGGATCAAGAAGTCTTCCGGGAATAATGCACAGTACAAGAAACATTGTTGCAGTGCTGACTCCTTTAAGTGCATATAACTAAATCTTAATATTTTGAATACCTTCTCATCCATGTCCTCCTGCCAAGGTCTTGATTGTTTTAGTTCCTCTAAAGCATTCCTCCACTCGTGTATGTCCTCCACCCCCTTCATGGTTCCAGCCATTGTTATAATTCCCAGAGGCAAACCATCACACTCCTTTGTGATAGATTTTGCAATTTGTTCCACTTCTGGAGAAAGTGCCATTTGATGTCCAAGTCTCTCAATAAACAAAGTCCAAGCTTCTTCCTCCAATATAGGACTTACTTTGATTTTGTGTTGGGTATCCATCTGTTGACAAACCTTTTCTGATCGTGTTGTAAGAATCAGTTTGCATCCCTTAACAGCTTGGATAGGAACTCCGACCTTGTGTAGCTCAATATCCTTCCACAGATCATCTAAAATCAAAACCCATTTCTGTTTCTTCATTAATTCTTCTGACAAATCGAAAGCTCTATACAGCTCCTCACCTTCATTAGAAAGATCTAAACCAATCCGTCTGGCGATACTGTTTTGCAATTTACTAATGCTGGTATCTTGTGAAACAGTAATCCAGTAAACATGACAAAAACTGTCTCGTCTTTTTTGAAGTTGATCATATATATGTTTCACCAATGTCGTCTTACCCACCCCGCCCATCCCATAGATGCCAATAGTTGAAACTTCATCGTGCATCAACCAAGACCAGATAGTCTTCTCATGGTCTTCGAATGCTTGACCCACCAGCTTTGTCGTTGCTACTGCATCTCCTTTGATCGCATCTGTGTTGCATGTAATCCCTCCAGAAGAGCTAGCTCCAGCACCAGGCTGCACTACTCCTCCAGTCCCATTCTCTATATCATCCTCCATTAACCATCTACTGAACTCTTCCACACTTCTTCCAGGTGGGTGACCCATTATATCCGCTGCTTGTGTCGTTCCTGCATCTCCTGCCAAATTGTCGACTTCATTGTTTTGTTCTTGTGGAGTGGTGGAAATGGCATTATCATTAACATTGCTCGAACTTGCTATGCTTTTATGTCTTTTGTTGGCACCATGCATAGCTAGAAAAGCTGCTTCTTGAACTTGTTTAGGAACTCTTTCACAAATTGCAACACCATGCCCTTTCTCTCCTGATAAATGCCATTTGATCCTTGAAATGGAAGTATCGTTAGGAAATTGACGCCCGCAATGCATACACTTCATCTCCTCAACATGGTGCCAAAATGGGTCAGTTGATTGAACCATTTTGCCCTATATATAAAACAGAGTCAAAATATTGAATAAAATTAATTGGAAAAGGAAAGGTTGAGACTAGAATAAATAAAAAGAAAAAACAATGAATTTGGTATGAACTCCTTAAGGCAAGGATTATAAAAACAAAGAAAGATCAATTTATTTATATTTGGAAACCATTGATGATCCTAACTCCAAAGTTTCTCAATAAAATTTCTACAATAGTTACATGTCAAACTATTAAAAACACCAAACTTACAGTTCAAGTCTACAGAAAAAGGATTCAAACAATAGTTACATGTCAAAAACGATAACAACAACAAAATGAAGAAGATGAAGTATAAATACTGTACCAGGATTCAAAAGAATCTGAAGCTAATTGCTGAGTGAGTTAACGTGTGGACGCACCTCAATGTTGAAATGCCGGAAAAGCTGATCTGAAAATGTAAGCGCAAGAATTTGAGAAAGAGTAGTGAAACTAACTAGTTACCTGTCAAGCTGACAAGAGGCACTCAACAGACAAAAGAAACCTTGAGAGCAGCTGTTTTTAAGACAAGTAGTTGAAGTTGATGGCAATATGTAAGAACAAAGCTAAATATGAGTTTTGAGTTCTAAAATAGATCGAGCAACACATATATAATTAAGTTCTACTTGATTGATCAATCTACAATCCTACTTAATAATTCTACAACCAAATGGGCAAATCTTATATGAAACAAAATTAGTGGTAGAAAAACAAGAAAAGAAAGTAGGATTTACCTTTCAAGCAAGAAAGATACAGATCAAGAACAGAATACGAGATGATTCGATTCAATCAGAAAAAGGAAGCACAGATCATGAGAAAGGTTCAAGAAATTTGGTGAGGGAAATTAGGAAATCAATGGTATACTGAGAGATCTCTCTCTTAGTGGAAGACTAGCTATTAAAAAAGTCACTGCAATTTGCAAGCAACTTTATGTTTTTTCCTTTGGAGAAGTCAGTAGAAATTGGATGGAAGCTACAACTCCACCTACCACAGGTAAACAGCAAGCTTATTTTTAGTCAATAATTGTAAATGCCTTGTGCTTTCTTTGTCCTGTATGCAAAGACTAGTCTCACTGCCTCCTGGAAACCACCAATGTCACTTTCATGAATCTCTTGCTTTATTTATTCGCACTAACTATTCAACGTGTTCACATTACACTGCTTCAAATCCTTTGAGTCTACTGTTAGATGCTAAAACAACAGTGTTATGTACTTTTTAATAAAAAAAAAACCCAGATTCATGAGAACAATTAATGAAGATCGAAACTCCAAAGAAAAATCACTTGGCCAGAAATAAACAGTGCTTACTCGGGTCAGCTGCTAGTAGGGATGAGGAAAAAATGGAATAACTGACTAAAAATAATAATAAAAAACACTGAAATTTAAAAAAAAAAAAACGAATTAAGTAATTAAAAAATCATAAAAAATTTCCAGTTCAATTCAGTTTAGGTTTTTAAAGTTGAAAATTGATTGAACCAAATCGTTCAGCTAGACCATTACTTAACACTTAAAAAAAACAAGTATAAATAAGTTTTTTTTTAACCCTAAATCTAAAATAGTATTCTCTAAAGACAATCAGCCGCGCTCTTTTACTCTCTGCATCTCTATTTTCTCTGATTTTCCTCTATATTCACATCCCAAAATTGTTAGGAATTGTTAGCTCCTGCTGCTCCATGCTCCTCTGTTCTCCTATCAAATTCACACTTTTTTTCACTTTTGATTTTAATTTTTTTAATTCTTCCATCAAAGGCACGCACTCGGTACATGACGTATCTACCACTGCCTTCCTTCAGATTCAAAGCGGCACTCAACTAAGGGACTTCGGGCCAGAAGAAAGTAATGTTTACTGACGGGATAAGACGAAAAAGATCCCTCTCTTTACTTTTACTTTTGCTTTTAATTTTTTTTTCTTTTTATTTCTCATGTAACCTTAGATTTTTATGTCAAACTCGTAAAAAATAATTTTGTGAAGACAACAGGATAACAATTGAAATAGTATCCTTAGCTGGTTTAGCTTGTTGAAAAGCTAAGATTTCTTATAAAATAAGCATAAAGTTGTGAAAATAAAAATAAAACAAATAAGTTTAAACTAGTTTGGAAGAAAAAAAAAAACCTAACCTAACATGGTCGATTCTAACTGGTTTTTAGTTCGGTTCAGAAACTTTTAAAACAATAATTTCAGTTTTTTTTATTGATTTTACCCAAAATCAGAACTGAAAATGCAGACCCCTAGCTGCTAGCATGGATAAACATATGCTACTTGGGGAATATCAGCACAAAAAAGGAACCATCTCTTAAAGGTAAGCAAGCTGTCTTTCACCCTTTTCCTTTTTGTTGTTTTATTTAATCAGTACTGCTAACTTATATTTAGTCTGTCAGTAACAGCTGATCTCGTGAAGGTGAGCACAGGCAATTAATTGATTATCATGAAGGAGGACTAGATAATTATTTCTTGTGTAATAGGGCAAATCCCTTGTGCTCTCTTTGTCCAATATGCAATTATTACAGATGATCTCCTGATGTCTTAATTAAATAGCAAGGTGTTCCAAGTAGTCATGGGGAGAGCATGGATACAGATGATTTATTTTTTCATCAATCCTGCTACCAAGAGATTATGGTGTTCAATCGAAATAGAAATTGCAGAAAGATGCTTTCCTTTAGTCATTAGCTTGCTTGGAATGGAAGAAATGCATGATTTCCCAATATTCAAAGTTCCAGTGTGTAATGTTTTGAAAATAAAAAAAGAATAGGAAAAGGACAACAAAGCTTTTGAAGGTTTAAAAGTAGATATAAATGAATAAGGGGTTTTTTGATAATTGAATAAAATTTTACTAAGTATATATAGAAAAAGAAAAAGAAAGAGGGATCTGAAATTTGTGAGGAAGAACTAGTAGGAGAGAAGAAAAGGGAAAAAAAAGAAAAAAGAAGAGGAAAGAGAGAAAGATAAAGGAAGATGAAGAGAGTTAGCAAATTAAGTTTAAATTATAAGATTTATGTTTTGATGTGTATAAATGTGTTTTTTTAGCTTTGATTTACTTTTTTGTTGAAGATTAGGGTTTGAAGATTTTGTTTTGGGTTGATTGATGAATTGATTTGAATATTATGGGTAATTGATTTAGTTGATTTTGAAAGATTTTATATAAAAATAATGATTTTTGAGTTATGGTTTATTTAAGTGATGAATTTGAGTTAGAGATTTTGGTGAATTAGTAGATAAGCTATGGAAAAAATCTGGGTTTAAGGTTGAAGATGATGAAATTTCAGTTTGGTCCTTTAATTTATGAAAATTACAATTTAGTCCTCGAACTTTGGAAAATTATAAAATAATCCCTGGATCATAGTTAGAGATTCTGGACAGTATTGAGGATGAATTATGGGCAAGATTCTAGTATAATTATAAATTTATGATATTTTTAGTTTGGTCCTCTAATTTGAGAAAATTACAATTTGACCCCTAAATATTTGATAAAAATTCCAGCATAATTAGAGATTCTTGAAAGAATTGATGATGAATTATGGGCAAACTTCGAGTATAGTTATGAATTTATGATATTTTCAGTTTGGTCCTTTAATTTGACCCCTAAAAATCTGCTAAAATTCTAGATTGGTCCCTCGCTATAATATTAGCTTTTTGGTTTGATGAATAATTGAGGTTTATTTTTTTAACTATTATCAAGTCTTATTATTTGTTTTTTTATGAATTAAATTTCAAGAAAACCATTTAATTTTTGGATTTTAAGGAAAAATAACTAGTTTAGTTCAAAAACATATAGGGTTATGGAATACACCCTTAGTTAAATGTATTAAACACATTGTATGTTCTTTTTAAGTTTTTTTTTGAACATGTATCTTTTGTATTCAAATATTGCTTTTGGTAAGGATAAAGCAGTCAAGTAGATTTTTTACAAACAAGAAAGAAAAGAGATTAACTTAAATTCTTTGAATTATTTAAGAAATAAAACCATTTAAAAACCAATATTATTCCTTCATACATCACATTTGTATAAGATCACGATCTAGAGGTAACAACCCGATTAAGAATCCTCCAATCTGTGTTGAAGACAGAGAAGGAGAGAGAGGGAGCGAGAGAAAGACGGGGAGAGAGGGAAGCCACAGCAGTTCTTATTCATTTTTTGCATGCCCATTCTGTTACAACTGCCACTATATATAGGCAGAGCAGGAGAAGGTGCTGACTTGACAGCCTTCTCAGTGATGAGAATTACAATTTATTGAAACGGTGCGCATAAGTAACGGCTTAACAACAGCTTAGTACGGTGGGTTTTGTCAAGAAATCAGTGGCAATTAAAAGTTATCCCTCCACCATTAATGTTAATTCCTGAGATATGTATGCATCCCTTCATGTGTAGGAATCTGAAGGCCTTTAAGATGGATCATTATTTCTTCTCAGAAAAAAAGAAAAAGAAAAAGATGGATCATTTCTTATCCATAATTGAAGAAAACGTGTGCTGCACATTTTTTTGCGAAGGCAATATGCATTTATCAGATCGAACATATGCAATTATCATGACAGTGATGCTGCACTTTATTTATTCACACTAACTATTCAACGAGTTCACGTTGCACTGCTTTAAATCCTCGAGTCTAATGAATTAATGAAGATAGAAACTCCAAAGAAAATCACTTGGCCAGAAATAACATACTTCAGTACTGGGGTCTGCAGCTAGCATGGATAAAATTATCTCCTTCCTTGTTTGATTATGTAGACATGCGTTATGGGATTGTTATCATTTAATCTAACAGAATTGATACTGGAAGATGTAGTCTCTGTGTGATCTCTCGTTTTCCTTGTAGTTTTTTGTATTTCAACACATGAATTCTAGCTAGTTGGTTTAACAGACCCTGACTATGCTTTTACTCTCTGCTTTTGGCAAAGAAGTGGACTCATCAGCTTGTGATAAATATCTGGATCTCGCGATGTATTAAAGCAAGGTGTTCCGAGTAGTCAGGAGAGCATGGATACAAGTTCGATCAATCTGGTCTACTGAAATTAATTTTGCTAAAAAGAAATTGCAGAGAGATGCTTTCCTTTGGTCATTAGCTTGCTTGGAATGGAAGAAATGCCAGATTTCCCAGTATTCAAAGTTCCAGTACTTCTGTTTTGGTTGATCAAATACTGTGGTACGGATATAGTCCAATCGATTTTTTATAAACGAAAAAGAAACGAGATTAACTTCAATTCTTTGATTTATTTAAGAAATAAAACCATTAAAAACCAAGGGGCCGGGTCTCGGGTTTCATGGGTCAACCCGGATTAACCCAGAATAATTAAAAATAAATAAATAAATTAATATTTCATATGAAAAAAATCCATGTAAATATGGATTATACATATTATAAATAATGAAGTTTAAAATAATATTTTAAAAAAGTTTTTTATCCCACATTAAAAAGATATTATGTTAAGCTTTTAAGTTGAAGTATTTAAATTAAAAAAGTTTTTTATCCCACATTGAAAAAACATAACTTTTTTCTTTGGGAACATAAAGTATATATACTAATGGGTTTCAAATCCCACATTGAAAAAAACATAAATTTTTTCATGAGAATATAGAGTATATATATGAAATGGCTTTAAATCCCACATTGAAAAGATATTATGTTAATCCCATATTGAAAAGATACTATGTTATCATTTTAAGTTGAAGTATTTAAACCAAAAGGTTTTTTCCCATATTGAAAAAACTTGATTTTTTCATTGGGAATATTAGAGTATATATACTAATGGGTTTTTTATCCCACATTGAAAAAACATGATTTTTTCCTTGGGAACATAGAGTATATATACTAATGGGTTTCAAATCTCACATTGAAAAAACATAACTTTTTTCATGGGAACATGGAGTATATCTATGAAAGGGCTTCAAATCCCACATTGAAAAGATACAATGTTATCATTTTAAGTTGAAGTATTTAAACCAAAAGGTTTTTTATCCCACATTGAAAAAACATGATTTTTTCCTTGGGAACATAGAGTATATATACTAATGGGTTTCAAATCTCACATTGAAAAAACATAACTTTTTCATGGGAACATGGAGTATATCTATGAAAGGGCTTCAAATCCCACATTGAAAAGATACAATGTTATCATTTTAAGTTGAAGTATTTAAACCAAAAGGTTTTTTATCCCATATTGAAAAAACTTGATTTTTTCATTGGGAATATAGAGTATATATACTAATGGTTTCAAATCCCACATTGAAAAAACATAACTTTTTTTCATGGGAACATAGAGTATATATATGAAAGGGCTTCAAATCCCACATTGAAAAGATACTATATTATTCTTTTAAGTTGAAGTATTTAAACAAAAAGGTTTTTTATCCCACATTGAAAAAACATGATTTTTTCCTTGGGAACATAGAGTATATATACTAATGGGTTTCAAATCCCACATTGAAAAAACATAACTTTTTTCATGGAAACATAGAGTATATATATGAAAGGGCTTCAAATCCCACATTGAAAAGATACTATGTTATTCTTTTAAGTTGAAGTATTTAAACCAAAAAGGTTTTTTATCCCACATTGAAAAAAACATGATTTTTTTCTTGGGAACATAGAATATATATACTAATGGGTTTCAAATCCCACATTGAAAAAACATAACTTTTTTCATGGGAACATAAAGTATATATATGAAAAGACTTCAAATCCGACATTGAAAAGATACTATGTTATCATTTTAAGTTGAAGTATTTAAACCAAAAGGTTTTTTATCCCACATTGAAAAAACATGATTTTTTCCTTGGAAATATAGAGTATATATACTAATGGGTTTCAAATCCCACATTGAAAAAACATAACTTTTTTCATGGAAACATAGAGTATATATAATAATGGGTTTCAAATCCCACATTGAAAAAATATAATTTTTTTAATGTGAACATAGAGTATATATATGAAAGGGCTTCAAACCTCACATTGAAAAGATACTATGTTATCATTTTAAGTTGAAATATTTAAACCAAATTTTTTTTTATCCCACATTTTTTAAAAAAAAAACCCGGGTCTCGTCCGGCTTTGCCCGGGTCGCGGGTCGACCCGCCGGGTCTCCCGGGTTTGGCCGGGCTGTTGCCACAGCCAGTTTTTTATTAAACTCGAACCGGTCTAGCCACCGGGTCAACCCGACAGGCCGGGCCGGGTTTAATAACTATGCTTCTTTCTTCTATAACTCTTCTCTTCTACTGTTTTTTTTTTTTTTCTATTAAAACTTTTACAAAATTAGTTGTGAAATATTTTAAAGATGAAATGAAGTGTGTTTTGGAATATGATGAGATACATTGAACATTAAGCAGAGAAAGTTGCCGGAAGATGTTCTCTTGTCCCCGTGCCACCCGTGACGCTCTCTTCGCCATCAGTGCCACCGGAAGATGTTATCACCATTGTCACTGCAACTCCAGGTACTCCTTGTCTCTCTCCATCCGTTGATTTATCTTTTCCATTGAATTTGGATTCCCATGCTGTACCCTCGGGGCCTCCACTTCCCCTGTTTTATTGCCCAATCAGAACTCTACTGCCGCCCCACCTTCAGCCCTAGGTAATAGCCCAGCTCATTGTTTGGAACCTCCTCCCCGCCATCCCACCTCCAGAACCCACAACATGAGCACTCGTTCCATGAACCAAATCTACAAGGTATTCTGTCACCAAACATCCCGAAACCATTGACAGGTTTAAGGCCAGACTTGTGGCTAAAGGCTACCACCAACGGCCGAGAGTTGATTACAAGGAGACCTTCAGCCCTGTCATTAAGCCAACCACCATTAGAATTGTTTTGTCAATTGCTGTGATGAATGGGTGGGATTTGTGCCAAATGGACGTGAACAGTGCTTTCCTACGTGGGAAACTTAGTGAGACAATTTACATGTTCCAACCACCGGGTTTTAAAGATTTATCTAAACCTGATCATGCCTGTAAACTCAACAAAGCTATTTATGCTCTCAAACAGGCCCCTCGGGCATGGTATTCGGCTCTGAAAAATGCTCTACTTCAATTTGGTTTTGCTAATTCAAAAGCAGACTCATCTCTGTTTGTTTATACTTATGATAGCACTATATGTGGATGACTTGTTATCAATTGCAACAACTCCAGATTTGTGTGTTCCATTATTGACCAACTTGGCTGGAAATTTTTCAACTTCAGTATACATCACCTTTGTAGGCTCCAATCCCATCTCATGGAGCTCGAAGAGACAACACGCAGTGGCACGATCATCAAATGAAGCTGAGTACAGGGCCCTTGCTACTGCAGCCTCTGAAACTATGTGGATACATTCCCTTCTTCAGTAACTACACTTCAAGCTCCACTCCCCTCCATTACTGCTATGTGACAATTTTGTCCAACATTCAAGGATGAAGCATATCCAAGTTGATCTCCACTTTGTCCACGATCTGGTTCAAATGGGCACTCTTCAAGTCAGGCATGTGCGCACTCAAGACAGGCATGTGCGCACTCACTCAAGACCAGCTGGCTGATTTATTAACGAAGCCTCTTTCACGGCAACGAACAGAACTCCCCAGAGGCAAAATTGCCCTTGCTGATGACAGCTCAATTTTGAGGGGGTTTATCAAGGCAGATTACCCTTCAGCAAACTCACCAGAATCCTAGCCTACAATCACGCAGATTCTTACCAAAACTAGTACCACTGAATACCATAATCTGTGTAGCAGAGTTATAGCCAACAAATTTGTGTTCTATATTTAGCATACTGTAATTCCTTCATTTGTGTCTACAATCAATATATATTAGACATCAAATCATAGTAATAAAATTGAGGAGAATTTCCATTGAAACACACTCTCTGCATCTTCTATACACACTCCCTTGAGAACATTCAACTGGACTTGAGCTTTCCAAAGTGAAGTTGTTATAAGAAAGATATATAAAGACAACCGATGACAAAACTTCAAAGTATCTCTCATCTATGAAGTTCTTGAATTAGGATTTGTTTTTTCTTTTTTCTGGAAACTTTTGAAACATGAAATCTTTGGGTTGGAGTAGAACTTCAAGCTGAAAAAGAAATCTAGTGAAAATAGACATACATCTTCTTGTTTCTTTCCAGATGCCATTGAGGAACAGATCAAGTGAGCTTGTTTCCTATCAAGCACGTTGACAATTTAAAAATGACAAATATCATACTACTCAGGAGCTTACTTCCAAGAAATATATGAAAGAAATACAAATATTTACCACATCGACTTACAGGAAATCTATTCTTGCCGGTTCAACAAATGACGTGGGACTTTATCCCGTGAGGATATTGAAGCTGAGATCTCTACATTGTACAAAATAAAAGTCCTTGATAGGAGAAAAGAGAAAAATAAGTAAATAAATAGAAGGGAACTATGTGGTGCACCTTTAGGATTCTCAAAAGTCAAAAGAGAAGCTCAGCAGCTCATGTTTTTTATCTTTTTGGGCTGAGATCAACTGAAGATATCAGTTTTCCAGTTCTTCACTAGGCATTTGTTCTGCAGTAAAATCCATAGCTCTTAATTTTACTTCCAAATGAACGCTTAAAGACAATCAAATCATATTCTAAGATAAAATTGAACCAGTGGTTCAAACAGAAAATCTTTGTCAAGTATTTATATCTATGTCATGAACAAATCAAAGGACAAGACCATTAGCAGAAAAAGGACATAGACTAGAAGAACTCCAACTCACAATGTTATTATGGATTCCATATTAGTAAGAGGTGGGAAGGAAGACCCTCTTCCTGTTAAGTCACTGATCCTCCTACAAGCATCATAAAACATAAAATCATGCTGTCATAAACACATTATATATACATAAAAACAAGAGAGGAACCTTGTATGTGCCTGTAATATGAATAGTAACAACAAAAGTATCCATCAGTAAAAAAAAAAAAAATTAAGGCAAAAAGAAAGAATGGATTATAAAGAGTTTAAGGTCGGATACTCACAGTTTCTGAACCCGTGTTCATTTACTGAAGAAGCAGGTAACTTCCCTAAGAAATTATCATCATTCATCCTCCTAAAACTGGTGTCGAAGAAATACAAATAAGATGAAGAACATTAGACATGAAAAACAATATTTGAATGAATCCAATAACATTATTTCCACTGAATTTGATCCATGTGCATGGTTGAATTACCAGCATAGAAGATTGAAAGATCTGAACAATCCCCGCATGTTAAATATGAGATTTTTTGGGCATCAAAATCAGCTACATTTCTGTTGGGGCAATCCACCCAGCCGAGTAAATCCAAGGATAAAGACATGAAAAATGCCAAGTAATCAATGCTTTCTGGGTTCATAGACCTGTGACTTCAATTAAATTTTACAATTAAGTTGGATGATTCTCCAATATTTAAAGATCATCAAGTAGCTAAAAGCCATAAACTTTGAAGCCAGTCAAATTCTTATTAAAAATCAAATGAAGATAGTTAAAGAAATTTCTGTAATGTTTTAAGTTAATAAGATAGGAAAATACAATAAAGCCCTTGAAGGCTTAAAGTGTAGGAATAAATGAATGAGGGGTAGTGTGGTAATTAGATAAAAATAATAAATATAAATAGGAAGTAAAAAAAAAAAGAACAAAAAGAGGAAAGAGTGATCTGAAAAATTGAGAGTAAACCGTGAGAGAGAGGGACAAAGAAGAAGAAGAAGAGAAAAGAGGGAAATTGGAAAGGAAATAGAAAGGAGTTGGAGGAAATAAGTAAAAAGGTAATATTTAGGTTGTTTAATGTGTATAATATGTTAATTAAGCTTTAATTTCAGTTTTGATGAATGTTAGGGTTTTGAGAATTTGTGTTTTGGTTTAAACTGATGAATTAAATTGAATGATGGGGGTTGATTATTGTGGGTAATTGATTATTTGGTTGATTTTGAGAGATTGAATTGAAAGATGATGATTTTGAGTTGTGATTTTGTTTGAATGGTGAAATTGTGTTAGAAATTTTGAAGAGAACAGTGGGGTTCCTGTTAAAATTCTAGAATGGAGGTTGAAGATGACAAAAATTCAATTTGATCCCTCAATTTGCGAAAATTACAGTTTAGTCCCCGAACTTTGGAAAATTACAAATTGGTCCCTGGAGCATATTCCGAGATTCTGAACAGAATAAAATATGAATTATGGACATAATTACTGTATAGATAAGAGAATTTAACACTTTCAATTTGGTCCTCCAATTTAACAAAAATTACAATTTAACCCTAAAAATTTGGTAAAATTCCGGAATGGTCCCTGGAGCATAATGATACATCCTGAACAGAATTTAGGATTAATTGAGGTCAGAATTTCAGTATATTCATGGATTTATGACAAATTTTAGTTTGGTCCTCCATTTGATAAAAGTTACAATTTGGCCCTAAAAATATAATAAATTCCAAATTAGTCCCTAGCTGTAATATTAGCTTTTGCAGATTAGTTTGATGAATAATTAAGGGTTATTTAGTGAATTATTACCAATTTTATTAGTTGTTTTTATTATGGATTAGATTTCGGGAAAAACCGTTAGATTTTGGGTTTTTGAGAAATTTAACTAGTTAGTTAAAAAACATACAGGGTTACGGTATACACCCTTAGTTAAGTGTATTAAATAGGTTAAATGTTCTTTCGAGTCGTTTTTGAATATGTCTTCTTTGTATTCAGATAATCCTGATATTCTGTCGGCAGGACGTCAGTAGGATTTCCTTCGGTTTCAGCTTGTGAGTGTTGTTTGCTTTTGAGTCAGGTGAGTGGATAATTTTCCATATGCATGAGAAATATTATAAATATTTGATTTGTTAATATGAATTGGATCATGCTTCTTGATAATATATATGTTGATTATTATCCTTGTTATGATAAAGCATGATCAATTATTGAATCTGAATTCTTGATATGAACCAACATATATTTTGAATTGACTGCTGAATTGATAGCTCCTCATTTGATTGATGTCATGAGTTGAGCTTTAAGATATGAATATGTTTGTTTGATTATGATTATGAACCTATGGTATGTCAGTCAGAATACCCATGGTAACAGGGTAGTGTTAGTCTTTGTGCACATCGTATCTGAACCCTAGTTGGTCGGGGGAGTCACCAACCTGTTTGGACTGATCATCCCATAGTACGGAGCCTCATGCTCATTGCATTTTGATTTTCTGACGAGCTTTACCATATAATCTTCTTGTTATGGCCTATTTGAGAAACATATTCTATAAGAACCTAGAGCCATACTTGTATATATATTTCTCATTGTTATATTACCTCGTGTGTGTATATTGAACGTTATCTACTCACTGAGTTGTTGAACTCATCCTCTTATTATTTATCGTTTTCAGGCTTATAGCTTGATAGCAGGTCATTTTTGTTGAATCTTCCGAACCTGCTTTTGGTTGTAAATTGTACCTTCCTTTTATGTCAAGTTAGTGCTCCAAAACTATGAATTATATTAACTCTTGTAGTAAGACAATCAAGTTTGTATGTAAGTTTGGGTTCGCATAGGTATGGAACCTTGCCTATGTGCCGGTCATGGATCCGGGATTCGGGTCGTGACAATTTCCTACAAAAAAATAAATAGATAGAGGGAATCAATAAGAAAAGGTCTTGAGAAAACCTTCTTTTAGATGAATTGTTGCTCTCTAAATGCTTCACTAGTCTTCGTCAATCATTAAGTGGTTGTGGTTAATTTTAAAATAAAGGTAGATTGAGAGAGAGAGGTTGGGAATTCAAACACGAATGTTTACCAATGAGAACTCCATAAGGGGATGAAGGACATCGCAAGCGTTAGAAAGCTCCCACTCCACTAGCTACTGACTTGCACCATTCTTCTGGATTTTTTCAAGAGGAATTAAAATTAAGGTTAATTCATTAAGATTCAATTAAAAGGCAGACAAAGAGATTAAGAGAGAGAGGAATTATAACACGATGCTTACCCTTATTTTATATCATCTTAACAAAGGAACGAAGGATATCTTTAGTGTTAGGATGCTCCCACTCCACTACTGACTCCCACCATTCTTTTGGCCTTGCATAGATTTTTCTAAGAGAAGGGGGAGGAATACAAATTGCCATCCTTTTTAGCTTCTCACAATTCATTATTACTTCAATAAATTGAAGAGAATCGCAAATCAATTTTGCACTACAAATGCTTTTCAGTTCTGGTAAATATTTCAATGTCAGATATCTTAACTTTGTGAGTTTGAGTTCAGTGTTGGTACTGCTTTCTTCACCCATAACACCTTCTTCATCTGATCTTATTCCACCTATTATCTCCTTCATTTTCCCACAAAAAGAAAATCTAATCACTTCTAGGTTTCTAAGACAAATCCAAGAAGATGAAACCAAGATTTCCATGCTGTTGCAGTTCCTTACTTCAATTTGTTGGAGAGAATCACAAATCAGTTTTGCGCTACAAATGCTTTTCAGTTCTGGTAATCCCTTCAATCCCAGTAATCTTAACTTTGGGAGTTTGAATTCGGTGCCGCTACTGTTGTTGGTTTCTTCACCCATAACTCCTTCTTCATCTGATCTTGTTCCACCTATTATCTCCTCCATTTTCTCACAATTTATAACTCTAATCACTTCTAGGTTTACGAGGTTGGGTAGCAAGTCTAGAGGGAACAACTTCTTCATAGTCTAACAATCAGAACAAAATAACCATTTAAGACCAGAAAATATACCATTGTAAGATGGAGATGGTAATGTAGCAGAGCGGAACCAAGAAGATGAAACCAAACTCTCCATGTTATTGCAATACCTAATGTCGATAACCTCTAGTTCAATTGCATTCTTTATTAGAGACCAAAGATCACATAAACTTGTCGCATCATCATAATTGTCAATGGCCAGTTGTTGAATGTCCTTCGAGAACATGACCTGAAAATCTCCATCTTTGTCGATACTCAAGTTACCCAAAACAATTGTTTTCCTTCTGCCATCAAAATAATAATAATAGCTATCCAGTACTCCTACATGAATTTTGTATATGCTTAGTGATTTGGTCTCATTCCGAGATTTGAGATACTCCACATAGTCAGAGTAACCTTCAAAATGGCAAACCAAATTTTCCAACCTCCTCAAGCATCCCACTTCCTTTCCTTTAACTGTTATAGGAGCATATTGTATTGTTTTATCTTTGGTAGGAGAAGGAATCCACTCCTCCAATACAAAGACTTGCAGGTGAGAGAGCTTAGGTAACAATCCACTAGGAAACTCCTTTTCACCACATCCATTCATTCTAAGATACCTCAGGTTGCATAGACATTCCATGCCTTGAGGCATCTTTTCAAGTGCAGTACCAGAGAGATCTAACCTCTTTAGTGCCCTCAGCTTTTCTAATAACGGTACATGCCTTAACATCCTATAATTTTCAAGCAATAATGCAGTGAGACTAACCAATCCAGAGACAGAATCAGGCAATTCTTTGATACATGTATAAGACAGGTCAAAAACCATAAGCCCATGCAACTGCTCAAAAAATGAATCTGCAATAAATTGCAACTCTGAGTTTTTGCATAACAATAGAGTTGAAAGACTAGAACTTTTCTGCCTTCAGGTCTGTCAACTAATGTCCAAGTATTGTTTTTCTGAATCATTGACAGCTCCTCCTCCATGGCCTTCTTCCATTCGCTGTCTTTGAGTGCCTCTTCATATCCAGCAGGTTCATAAAATGCAATGTTGCAACTTTGATAGATGTCTGACATCAGCCTTGTGCCTCTAACTGGAGGATCATCTTCTAGTTCATTCTGTCATTGAGGAGCTATTTGATCTTCAGAAGGAGTGCTTTGCTGAAGGTTCTTCTAGTCCCATTGCTCATCTTCATTGAAGTGTACATCCCTTGTAATTGATATCTTCTTTGTTTGTGGATGATACACTTTGTAAGCTTTGGAGACTAAGTTGTATCCCACAAATATGCCTGGAAGTGCTTTCTTATCAAGCTTGTCACGCTTGACCTGAGGAATGTGGACAAAACACACACTGCCAAATACTTTAAGAAAGTTCAGTGAAGGTTTATATCCATACCAGACTTCGAAAAACTTGGCTGGAAGTCTATTTTGAAGAAAGACTGCTGTATTTGCTGCCTCTGCCCAGAATTCTTTAGGCAACTCCTTGTCATGCAACATACACCTAGCCATCTCCATTACATATCTATTTCTCCTTTCATTGACCCTATTTTGCTCTGGAGTGTAAGGAGCAATGAGCTGATGTACAATTCCAGCTTCTTCACATAATAGATTAAATGTTGCTGACGTATACTCCTTCCCATTATCTGATCTTATGCTTTAAATCTTGCAGCCACTCTAATTTTCCACTATCTTCTTGAATTTCTAGAAGATTCCAGCAACCTCTAACTTGAATTTCAAGAAAAAGATCCAGCAACCTCTGACTTGAATTTCAAGAAAAAATCCAGCACATCCTTGAAAAATCATCAATGAACACAATGTAGTAGAGACTACCTTTCAGTGATGGTGTTCTTTGAGGTCCTGCGACATCTGTGTGAATGAGTTGCAGCTTTTGAGATGCCTTCCAGGAAGATTTAGGAAAAGTAGCCTCCTTTGTTTGCCAAATTGACAAGCATGACAATTCAGCATTTGATCAGAAAGAGCAGGCAATCCTCTTATCACTTCATTCTTCTTCATTGTCAGCATTCGCTGGAGATGACAATGCCCAATTCTCTTGTGCCAAGTTTCAGTGATGCTTGTATTTGTGGAATAGGCTGTATGCTCCTCCTTAGTTGGAAAAAATGAAAAGCTTTTCCCTTTCATTTTGACTTGTAAAATTTTCTGGCCAACAACATCATATATGAGGCAGCAATGATCTTCAAATGTAACTTTGAATCCCTTTTCTATTAGCTGACCCACACTCAACAAATTTTGATCAATATCAGGTACGTAAAGAACATCTGAAATAGATTTTGTACCTGAGTTTGTTGTAATTGAAATGGTTCCTTTTCCCTTTGCTGAAATATAGTCATAATTTCCTATTCAAACCTTTGTGATTTTAGTGGACTGCAAGTCTTTGAAAAGGGTTTTGTCATATGTCATGTGGGTTTGTACAACCATTGTCGATCAGCAACATTCTGAGGAGCTCTTGGTTGAAAAACAGGTTGCCACAAATGTAACAACCCCGATATCCCACATCCTTTTTCGCGATGCATTGGAAATTTTCAGGTAAATTTTTTTTTTCCTTTTAGTATCATATGCATTATAACAACTGTTGCTAAGCATCATTCCCACACAAACTTAGTTCTCGACACTACGACCATAATAACATAATTAATTCGATACATAACAACATACGCAAGTCACTCCTATTTGTTCAAACATTATCCTAACCAATAGAGATATACTGTTGCACATAAGGTATTCTTACTCATTTCAATATCATTGAAGCAATAAAACAATAAATTCTAAAATTTACCAATAAGTTTACTCAACTTAAAAAGACAAGGTGCGATACACCTGCTTCCTTCATATAAATTATTTAAACACATTGCATCATCAGTATACATATATAAATCAAGCATCAATAATTTAATCATAATATACCATTAATTTATCACCCTAAAGTCGGTACACTTCATTTTTGTTATTATACATCTAAGTCGATAGTCAGTACAGTAGCGCCACTAACTCTATTCAAACCAGCTAGTCCACTATATTTTCCTCGACATAAACATTCACAATTACACAAGCACAAGTACATTTATAGAAAATACCATTTATTTAACTCTAACAAGTATTGTAAAAACAAAAGTTTGAGGTGTAAGACACCTACCTAATGCTTGAACTCGCGCAAAAGTCCCATGCTACTGAACAGATTCTGCAATCTCTCATGTATCATTAAAGATACATATCAAATGTGGCTCCACCATAATTGAAAATTCCATTCTAAAATTCATTTAAATTTAGAATCGCATGACACATGCATTCGCATATTTATTTATTTATTTCCTTTCTTTTCATGACTTGTTTTTCCAGACTGAGTATCTTTAAACGTAACCTAACAATCTTATTTTATTTTATTTTTGTCTACTCAATCCATCATGTACAGACTTGGTAACATCACATCCTTGCATTTATTCATACCATTGAAACTAATTCATTTTCCTTATCAAACCAACTCTTGGCCGAATGACCTTATTTTTTTATATATTTATTTTCATGATGAGTTTTCCAATTCTTTTTCATAAGTCCACTTTACTTCATCTTAAGTAAATTTAAAAACATATTTTCATCATAATTCCATGTACGCCTTAATTTAACATTTTGCTCCTCTTTTATTATCCATTTGGATAGCGTTAAAATTCCACAAAATGACATTTTCCTCACATTAATCTATTATTTCAAACATAACACAATTCATTTGACATTCAACAAACCACAATCCCATAAAAATCCCCATAACATTAGGTCGAATAAACTCAAGTTCAAGATTTTCATTTTTGGTTGGATTCCATATTATGATGAGAATTTGGATCTTTTTAAAATTCTTCCAATTGACACTCTACCTAATTTTCTTTATACAAATATATGCATCCATACCTAGTTTTCATAGAAAAAGAATCAAAGTCTTATCTCCTTATTTCTTCTTCATTTGGCCTAATGCCTTCATTCATGGTGAGGGATGATTCCCTTTTTAATTATTCCATATAAACCTTTACCAATTCATTTCATATCTATTCTAACCTCATTCAACTCAAATTCCATAGCAATTAAAACAATTAAGCTCATTCTCTCATTTATATGTCTAGGCCGAATCTTTGCATTAAATGGAGGATAAAGTTTTCTTAAAGTTTTCTTTCAATTACCACTAGACCCAATCCTTTTTAATGTCTAAAAACATATATCCATTAAATCAACAAACTCAATATCCCTTCATCCAAATTTCAAAACTTCCCTAACACATTTTACAACACAATTAATCTATAACAACACTAATAACAAGAACACATTTTACCATTATATCTTACATAAACCCTACACCCACACAATTCTAATTTCATCAAAACATGTAATTAAATCAAGCTTCCTAAATGTTTTACTAAGACTAGCAATAGATTCAAATAGCAACAACTCATCCACCTTTGATTATTTCCTTGAACCCAACGGTCAGAATATATATCATTGTGTTGTGTACCATATATCTCAAAATCAGAATAATCCAACGGTTGGATCTTCATAGATCTGAATAAAACCGAACTTACCTGAAAATGGACGAGCTACTGTTCAACACAAACCAAACCTTGTCGGAGAGTGTGTTTCCGATCTCCACCGTCCAGAATGAAGGCCACATCTAGGCGCACCACATATCGAAAAATAGGCACGATCCAACGGTGGAAGAGAGAGAAATCGGCCGGCGACTAAAACTTCCCTGCAGGTATATTCCCTTTTGTTTTCCAGGACACTTCTGATGATGATTTCTGCTCAATGGATTATTTGCCTTCAAATCCCTCCGGTAAGATAATAGAGGAGTGTGAGAAGAACAATATATAGAAAACTCAACATGATCCAACGGTGGATTCCAGAGATATGGCCACTGAAGCATTATGGGTTCATCCAAATCCTGCACCTCTCTCTAACCGAATTCTCTATTGTCTCTCACCCCTTTTCGTTTTTCTTTCTCTTTTTTTTTTCTTATTTAATCTGGTGGCCTTTTGCTGTTTTTAAAGGCACCATTGTTTTCCTAATTACATTTATGTCCCTCATTTATGTATTTATATATTATTTCTTTTCTCTTTTTTTTTTTCATGGAAACCATCCGGTTTGTTTCTGTTTAAATCGTTAGTCTTTACCAAACTCCTATTGGGATGATATCTTTCACCAATGTAGGAAAACATATTAATAGACTTCATGCAAAATTTCATCCCAATCCGACGATTGGCTTGAGAGCTCTGCTTTCTAATGTAAAATTGGTCAGTTTATGACTTTTCGTCAACTATCCAAATTTTCTTGTTCAATCTTCACATAAAATAATATCAATTATCCTTCTAAACCTTTAAGGTCATTTTATTATTTTGGAATATATTCATTTTGTCATTTCTCTCATTATTTTATTCATCAAAACACGTTACCAGTTTCTCTGTCTTTATGAATTCTAAAACAAAATTCATTTTATGGAGGTCATCCCCTCCATTATATATCACTTTCAGTCTTACGTTTACATGGCAGGTTATACATCCGCATATTTAAATCATAAATTTTCTAGGGTTTCACAACAAAAATCTGATCTTCATCATCTTTCTCAGCAATTTGAGCATCTGCTTCCCTCATCTGAAATTTGTTCTTGCATATAACAGCCTCATGTCCAAGCTGATTGCACTTGTTACATTTTGCATCAGGCCTTTTTCCAGCATTTGAATGGTGGATGACCTGTTCTTCCACAATACTTACAAGGTGGATAGCCTCTATTTGAGTTTCTTCATTTGCCTTGATTTCTAGTGCTGGCAGTGGCTTCATTGATTGAAGCCTGAAATTTCTTAATAAATTTCCTTTTGTCCTTGCCATGGTCCTGATGCTTGGCTGGTAAAGCTCCTTTAGCAATCTGATCTTGCCTCATAAGCCTCCGTTTCTCTTGAGCTTGTAAGGCATTCAATAATTCTGCCAAGGTGATCTTGCACAGATCATTGGTATTCTCCAAGGTGGTTATGGATGCTTCATATTTCTCAGGTACAGTTACTAGGATTTTCTCTACAATTCTGGAGTCAGAGAAACTTGTACCTAGCAATCTTTTATGGACTCAGAATACTTCATCCTCTGCAGTTCAAATTCTCTTATCAAGTTGAGACTTTGCATGCCACGAATTCTTTCATCTCCTGCGTATTCCTTCTTCAAGTAATCCCAAACATCCTTTGTTGATTGAAGTGACATAATTCTGGTGAAAATGGTTGTGGAAACAGCATCAAATAAACATGCTTTTGCTTTTGATTTCCTTGTTTTTCTCTCTTTGTGGTTTTTTATCTGAGCCACTGTTGGATTATTACACAGAGGATGCACTTCATAATCTTCCTCAACAGCTTCCCACAGATCCATATCATCCAGATAGGTCTCCATCTTTACTACCCACAGTTGATAGTTTTCTCCATTAAAGATAGGAGAAGACATGTGAGAAAAACTTGTTCCAACCTCCATTACAGGTCCCTTCAAGAAGAAAGCTCTGATACCAAATGAAAATGTTTGAATTAAAAAACACTGAAACAGCAAACAAGATTTCCAGAATTTAATCTTAACAGTGGTTGTTGTTTACTATTTTATTAGCAAGAAATCTGACGAAAGTGTTTGTAGTTGCTGGAGTTTGAGATGTTTAAAGTGTATTTGGAAAACAAGAGAATAGAAGAGAAAATAATATTGATCCTGCACTCTTTAATTAAGAATGAATTAATATAGAATTGCTTATTTGTTGACAGCAATCTCGTACATATTTATAGAAGCAAATTACAACTGAAAAAGCTAAAATAAAGCCATGATCTATTAACAAACTAACAGATTTACAAATTCCTAATGACTAGGATAAGCTATTATTATTGCAGGAAAATATAAACTGAAAAACAGAATCTTTGACGCAGCTTCTTGAAGCAAACTTCAACAGCCTCAACTGCAATGCAAAACGCATACCAAAAAAACAGAGGAATCAATAAACAAGAGAATGAAGTTTTTAAGGTTGGGATTGTTAGGTATTGCCATTAGTGGGACTACCCCACCACCTTGCAAGTGGCTGCAGCCTTTGTTGAAGAAGATGGCAGCCACCCACTCCCATGTGCAGCTGCTGGAAAGAAGAATTGAAGCCACCATTTGCCTATAAATAGGCAACAAGTTGAGAGCAAAAACCTGAGAGAAGAGTGTGTGAGCATGTGAAGAGAATAGAGAGAAAGAGAGAGCTACAATGGCAGCAGCCATTGCAGCAGCTGCAAGGGCAGCAAGAGAGATGGGAGTTGAGTGATGAGATCCTCCTCCATGTATTTATTGTATCCTTTCTCTATCTATAATGAAATGACTCTCTCCCGTGGATGTAGGCGGTTTTGCCGAACCACGTAAAATATTGTGTCTCAATGTGCTTATCCCTCCGTTGAGCAATTATCAGTACATCACCGGTCCCCAGATTCCGCCCAACAATTGGTATCAGAGCACATGGTTTAAGTGGTGTTTGATTTTTTGCTCAAAAATAAAAGTTGTCAAAATGGTGTTTTGACCATACCACTGTGTAGAGGAGGAAGAGACGAAGCCACTGGTAAAAACCACGTCGAAATCAGAAGTCAGAATCTCCGTCACGCGCCGTCACGCTCCAGCGAGGTGACTGGCCACGCGCGCCACGCGTCACACGCATCTTCTTCGCCCAGATGGGCTGACCTGACCCGAATACCAGATGACCCGACCCACGTGGCTGACCAGGATAAGGATGACGTCAGCATGACGTAATTTGTGACGTCAGCATCCACAGTAAGCATGGCCCATGATGACATCAACATGATGTAATGGTGACGTCAGCACCGCGGAGCCGAGCCAAGCCGATTCGATTTGAGCCGAGCCTAATGGGAGCTGAGCCGAGCCATGAGCCGAGGGAAAGTATTCTGTGTAGCAGAGTCTACGTGCAACCGGATCTGAGATTGAATCTGAGTCGTTGATCAGGCCAGAATTGTTTTGATCAAATCTTAGCCGTCTGAAGTGCGATTTGGACGATTCAAGACATGTTTCTAGCTAATTTGATCATTCCGGATGCAATGGTATGGTCCGATCGATGAGATTCGAGACCAAAAATGGCAGTGGTGTATTATTAAAGATAGATTGCCCGATCAGGAGGCATCTGAGGGTCTTGATGGTGGTCGATGAAGATGAAGAAGAAGAAGGTGCACATGTTTACCCAATTACATGTGCTGAACTATTAGGTGGCGAATTTAATTGCCTTGATGGAAGGCAAAATTGGGACACTCTGGACACCCGGTTATGTGGACAATTAGAGGTGGAGAGTGAAAATTGACGAAGACCAATCTTGACGAATCTAAGCACTAGTAGTCTCGCTAGATTTTGAGAAATCATGTATTAAACTTGTATATTCCAGATCACTTGTAAAGGAAAGCCGCAACAAAGCTAGCAAATGGTTGTATATACGGAGAGACAGTACGATGGATAGATATGGCCTAAGAAGTTCTGTCTAGGAGATTGGGTTTTAAGCGGGACCGTTGTGACCCCTCCAATCTTTCCTGGGAACTTGCTTAGTGGAAGGATTATCCATACAGTACTATTTTCGTATATATAGCAGTTTGTAATGAAACGGTTGAAGACTAGCAGGATGACGGCACAAAGGAACAATTGGGTTCCGTATGATCAAGGATCTGATGGAGTGGTGATTTCTCCAAAGAAGTTAGATTCGGTGACTGTGATTTCTCGAGGGGAGAATTGATGAAGACCTTGATAATGGAAGAGAAATACAGCAAGGGATGAAGATTGGCACCCTATTTTGACTTGGACAGGTGTTATGACAGGATGAGCTGCTGTCAAATATAAGCAAGGAATAGGGAGAAATCTGGAGAACAGAAATTGCACGAGCACACGGAGATTGTGCAAGAGTACTTGAAGGATCCAACGAGGTACTGTATTGAGACAACAGGTGCAAGGAGAAAAGGAGTTCTCAGATGAAGCTCAGAGCAGAGACTGTGTGAAGGATGTACAACAGGAAGTCTCTTATGCTCTTGATAAACACAACAAGCAAGGACCTTTCCAATGCATGCAAGGATGGAAAGATGAGCTGTTGCAGAGGCACTTAATTAAGGGAGTGCGAATGCCTGTGATAAAAGGCGACCGCCTATGATAAAAGGCGAAGACACCAAAGAGAGTGGTGTAGGTGGAGCTGTCAAGCAGAAAAGCGTAGAAGCTCCAAACATAGAAATCGAGGTGGAGGATTGCGAGGAGTATACTGCAACTTTCTCTTTCTATGTAGTCAGTGGCAGTAATCTCTTCCAAGTCCACATGGTGGTAGAGAATCTTGGAGCCACTTGAGTCATCCCCGATGAAGGAGGATGAGACCGTCCCATGACAGCGGGCAGAGACACCTTAGAGAGAAGGTGTGAGGGCTATAAAATGAGCCTAAGATCAGGTCGCCCAAGACAACGGGCGTAGACACCTCAGATGGAAGGTGTGGACCATGATGTGAGCCCAGTTCAGACCGCCGTATGACGACGAGCGGAGACACCTCAGGAGAAGGTGTGAGGGCCAGGATAGGAGCCCCAGTTCAGAACGCCCCAGAGCTAATATAATGGCTGGATATAAGTGGACAAGTGTATAGCCAATGAAGAGGCTATGATGAGTATGAAGACAAATGCAAGATTGACTTTTATGGATATTGCCCCCATGCTAAAGATCAATGAGCTAGAAGACATTTGCCTTGGACAATAAGTGGGTGACTTGTGGAGCATTAAGACGCGGCTGCTATAAAGGAGCAGAGGGCATGCGCAGGTTCCGGGAACGAGTTGACTCTTGTCAAGGTGGTGAGCTCGGTAATGGCATTGTAATACTCAGAGTATGGAGATAGATATGGATCAACCTTTAATGGGCCGCCCCCATGGTTAAAGGTGGAGAGCTACCTGGACTCTTACGACTAAGAGCGAGAGACTCACGGAGAAGTAAGGCGTGGTTCCTATGGTGGAACAGAGGGCAGGCGCAACTCCTGGATGAGTAGACTCTTGAAAGAGTGGTGGGCTTGTGATCATATTGAGATACTCAGATAATGATTGTCGCACTTGGAATATCCGTTTGAGGGGGTGTTGTAAGCCTTGGTGTGAGGCTTGATAAATCATTCCGGACCGAGCATGATTGATACACTCGAAGGGGAATGTTCCCAGAGACAAGCGTTAACACTCTTCAGATGTGATGTGTGAGACCATCTGGTTGAAGTGATCCTTTGGTGTAAGCAAGGGTGTGCTTTGGTAACTCTGGTGATTGAAAGGTTTGGCGAGTACCTGTAAACTTGGCCACAGACGCTCTCGAAATGGTAAGCTTGGAAGAGCTGCAGAATGCAAGCTTCTGCTGATGAAGAAAGAGGACAATTGCCCACATAAATGGCAAAGGGGGTGATTGTTAGGTATTGCCATTAGTGGGACTACCCCACCACCAAGCAAGTGGCCACCACCACCTTGCAAGTGGCAGCAGCCTTTGTTGAAGAAGATGGCAGCCACCCACTCCCATGTGCAGCTGCTGGAAAGAAGAATTGAAGCCACCATTTGCCTATAAATAGGCAACAAGTTGAGAGCAAAAACCTGAGAGAAGAGTGTGTGAGCATGTGAAGAGAATAAAGAGAAAGAGAGAGCTGCAAGGGCAGCAAGAGAGATGGGAGTTGAGTGATGAGATCCTCCTCCATGTATTTATTGTATCATTTCTCTATCTATAATGAAATGACTCTCTCCCGTGGATGTAGGCGGTTTTGCCGAACCACGTAAAATATTGTGTCTCAGTGTGCTTATCCCTCCGTTGAGCAATTATCAGTACATCACCGGTCCCCGGATTCCGCCCAACAAGGATGATACCAACAAATGAGGAGTGTAAAAGTAAAGCTCTTGAGAAAACCTTCTTGTCCATGAATTGTTGCTCTCCAAGTGCTTCACTTGTTTTCCTTGCGGGTCACATCTAATATAGGCGTCAATCAATAAAGCTTAATTAAGGGAAGGTAGAGAGATTGAGGAATTAAGAGACGATGCTCACCAATGAAAACTCCACAAAGGGACAAAGGACATCCAAGCTAGCGTTTGGAAGCTCCTCCGACTTTGGATAGGCTTTGACTTTTTCAAGAGGAAGGGGAGGAGAGAGAGAGGAATTAAAATTAAGGTTATTTCATTAATATTCAATTAAAAGGCAGAAGAGAGATTGATATGGAGAGAGAGAGAGAGAGAGGAATTATAACACTTTGGATGCTTACCCTAAATTTTATAGTATCTTAACAAAGGTACGAAAGACATTCTTAATATTAGGATGCTCCCACTCCATTACTGACTCCTACCATTCTTCTAATTCTATATACATTCTTCTAAAAAAAGGAGAGGAGATGGCTCGTCATTTTCAAGCAGCGGAAGACATATTAGCATCCTCTTTAGGTTCTCACAATTTATTAACTCAGCACTACGTCATTTTTTTGGGTGTACCTATTACTATATCATAGACATTACACGAAAATAACTTTTTGTAGAGAGAATTTCTGAAAATGATACAAGCAAATGTTTTGTAGTAAAATTTCATTTAAACAAATAACTTTTTAAAATATCCCAACTTTTCAATTTAATTAGGAGTGGTCAGCACCTCGCTCATTTATAACATTTTGATATACCTAGGAATTTGAAGCATTGATAAGTGTCACCGTTTCTGCAACTTTTTTTATTTATTTTAAAATATACTGAAATAATATTTTTTTTATTTTTTAAGATTTAATTTTAACATTAACATATGAAAATAATTTAAAATTATAAAAAATAATTTAAAACAAAAAAATATTTAATATTAAATAAAAACATTTTGAAACACAAAAATAAATAAACTATGAAAGTATAAAAACTATTTTCTGATACTTTAGCCGAGAAGAAAACGCTAAGGAGAGATGACATTAAGCATAATATTAGTAAATATTATATCATACATGATCTAGAATCAATAAACATTAAAATGAGTATTGAGGCTTGTGTCCCAGCGGTCTTGGCAAGGTTTCCTTGTCTTTACATTCTGGGTTCAAGCCTTAGCGTGTATGTTTGTCGCTTTCGCGGTGCCTTACTTATCTAGTAGGCTTGCAGGGTGTTCAGTGGGTCTGGAAATTAGTCGTAGTGCGTGTAAACTGACCCGAACACCCCAGGTTATAAAAAATAAATAAATAAACATTAAAATGAAGAAAATCAAATGGTTTTGTATGATAAAATTGAGCCAGCGATTCAACCAGAAAATCTTTTTATGATTGCACTGTAAGACAATGATGAGCATGCCTTAATATATCAAGAATCAGGTAGTGCCCTCAGCTTTTCTAATGATGGTACATGCCTTAATATATTACAATCAGTAAGCAGTAATGCAGTGAGACTTACCAATTCAGAGACAGAATCAGGTAGTTTTGTGATATTTGTACGAGACATATCAAGAATCTTGAGCCAATGCAATTGCTCAAAAAATGAATTTGCAATAAATCGCAACCCGTGATTATAACATAGCAATAGAGTTGAAAGACTGGGACACCTTGGTGAATGTCTGGAAGGAATTTCTTCAATCTGGTTATGCATCAGTGAAACTCTAGTAAGATTCTCTGTCCACTCCTCTGCACCCGGCAATTCTCTTAACTTTGCACCTGCTTTAACCATGGCTTGAGAGTTCTCTTGTAGTATTTGGATGGCTATTTTCCTAGTCAAGTCATGCATCTTGACATATCTTTCATCATTATACCTATTCTTAGCACTTTCCAATAGCCAGACTCTTTCAAGTATATTCAGCATCGAGTGGCCTTTGTTAAATTCTGCCTCCCTACTCTTCAGCCCTTTTATCACTCCCTCGTCAATCAAATAAGCTATCAAATCATCTCTACGAATGTCAAAGTCTTCCGGGAATAATGCACAGTACAAGAAACATTGTTGCAGTGCTGACTCCTTTAAGTGCATATAACTAAATCTTAATATTTGGAATAACTCCTTCTGCCAAACTGTTAATTGTTTCAGTTCCTCTAAAGCATTCCTCCACTCACATATGCCATCCACTCCCCTCATGGTTCCGGCCACTGTTTTAATTCCTAGAGGCAAACCAGCACATTCTCTTGCCATAGATTTTGCAATTTCTTCCACTTCTGGAGGAATACGTCCAAGTATCTTTATGAACAGAACCCAAGCTTCTTCCATTTGAAGAGGATCCACTTTGATTGTCTTCTGGCAGACCATCCGCTTACAAACTTCAAATGATCGAGTTGTAACAATTAGTTTGCATCCCTTCACTTGGATAGGAATTCCCACCTCATCAAAATCAAAACAGTCCCACAAATCATCTAAAATGAGAACCCACCGTTGTTTCCCAATTAATGCTTTTGACAGTTTTGCGGCCCTTTTCCTCTCGTTGTCTTCATTTGAAAGATCTAAATGAATGTCTTTTGCAATAAGATTCTGCAATCTATAAACACTAAAATCCTGCGATACCGTGATCCAGTAAACATGAGGAAAAGTGCCAGGTTCTTGTAGAAGCAGATTGTAGATATGTGTGAGCAATGTTGTTTTGCCAACACCCCCCATCCCGTAAATGCCAATACTTGATGAGGCTTCATCATTCATTATCCACGACCAGATAGCATTCGTATTATTTTGAAACTCTCCACCTATTAGTTCTTCAGTTAGAAACACATCTCGTCCGCTCTCATCGCCATTACGAGAGCTATCTCTCACAACAGGCTGCCCAGGGTCTCCAACCATGTTCACTAGTGGACGACAGAGTTGATCATGATATCTTCCATGGGTAAGACACGGTGGATCAGTTGGTTGGGAAGAATCTTCTTGAGGCTCAACGTGATTAACAAGTGGCCTCTCATGAGAACTACCTCTTACAACAGGCTGCCCAGATACTCTCTCTGAATGTTGCCCTTGTGGTGCCACATTGTTGACTTCAACATGTAAGCTAGTAGGTAATGGATCTCTTGAAGTCTCATTTGTGTTGCCTGTAAGCCCTCCAGAAGAGCTAGCTCCTGCACCTCCATTTCGTTGAAGAACTTCACGAGAGCTATCTCTCACAACAGGCTGCACCGGCTCTCTAACCATGTTCACTTGTGAAGTACCTAGTTGATTAGGATATCTTCCTAGGTTATGACACGGTTGATCATCACATTTATAAATGTTCAGTTGTTGAATGTCCTTTGGAAACATTACCTGAATATCTCCATCTTTGTTTACACTCAAGTTACTCAAAAAAATTGTTTTACTTCTTCCAAATAAATAATCATCATCCAGTAGTCCTACAGCAATTTGGTATCTGCTTAGTGATTGGGTCTCATCCCGAGATTTGAGATACTCCACATACTCAGAGTAACCTTCAAAATAGCATTCCAAACTTTCCAACTTCCTCAAGCATCCCACTTCCTTCCCTTTAACTGTTATCGGAGCATATTGTCCTTTTCTGTTATCTTTGGTAGCAGGAGGAATCCACTCCTCCAATACAAAGACTTGCAAGTGAGAGAGTTTAGGCAACAACCCTCTAGGAAACTCCCTTTCACCACATCCATTCATTCTAAGATACCTCAAGTTGTGTAGATATTCCATGCCTTGAGGCATCTTTTCAAGTCTCCGAATACCAGAGAGATCTAACCTCTTCAGTGCCGTGAGCTTTTCTAATGACGGTAAATGCCTTAACATCTTACAACCAATGAGCAGTAATGTAGTGAGACTCACCAATTCAGAGACAGAATCAGGTAGTTTTGTGATATTTGTACGAGACAGATCAAGAACCTTGAGCTCATGCAACTGCTCAAAAAATAAATCTGCAATAAATTGCAACCGTGAATTGTCGCATAACAATAGAGTTGAAAGACTGGGACACCTCGGTGAATGCGTGGAAGGAATTTCTTCAATCTGGTTATGCATCAGTGAAACTCTAGTAAGATTCTCTGTCCACTCCTCTGCACCTGGCACTTCTCTTAACCATGCACCTACTTTAACCATGCCTTGAGAGTTCTCTTGCAGTATTTGGATGGCCATATCCCTAATCAAGTCATGCATCTTGACACATCTATCATTATAATACCCTTCCTTAGCGCTTTCCAATAGGCAGACTCTTTCGAGTTTATTCAGCATCGAGTGGCCTTTGTTAAATTCTGCCTCCCTACTTTCCAGCCCTTTTATCACTCCCTCGTCAATAAAATAAGCTATCAAATCCTCTCTACGGATCTTGAAGTCTTCCGGGAATAATGCACAGCACAAGAAGCATTGTTGCAGTTCTGACTCCTTTAAGTGCATAAAACTAAATCTCAGTATGTGGAATACCTTCTCATCCATGTCCTCCTGCCAAACTCTTGATTGTTTCAGTTCCTCTAAAGCATTCCTCCACTCACATATATCATCCACTCCCCTCATGGTTCCGGCCATTGTTTTAATTCCAAGAGGCAAACCGGCACATTCTCTTGCCATAGATTTTGCAATTTCTTCCACTTCTGGAGGAATACATCCAAGTACCTTCATGAACAGAGCCCAAGCTTCTTCCACTGAAAGAGGCTCCACTTTGATTGTCTTCTGGCAGGCCATCCGCTGACAAACTTCTAATGATCGAGTTGTAAGAATTAGTTTGCATCCCTTCACTTGGATAGGAATTCCCACCTTATCAAAATCAAAACAGTTCCACAAATCATCTAAAATGAGAACCCACTGTTGTTTCTCAATTAAGGCTTTTGACAGTTTTGCAGCCCTTTTCCTCTCGTTGTCTTCATTTGAAAGATCTAAATGAAAGAAGTGCCCTTCAAAGAAAGAAGCCCAGAAGCAAAGGCAGCGAGTACAAATGCTACAGTTTGTCAACAACCAGCAAACATCCCATATATATAAATAAACTGAAGCTGTAAAATAAAGCATGTAAAATTAAATTAATCATTACAAATTCTGAAATTAAATAGGCAGGCACTTAACTGTATATTTTCCTATAGAGATGTACTTTAAGCAGATAAAAAATTATAACAAATATTGAATAATTTAAATAATTGTCAGAAAAGCAATCTAAAATAAAACTTTGGAAGAAATTCTGCTTGTTTTGAAGATAAATAGTTGAGTTTGATGGCAAAATGAACATGTAAGAACAAAGCTATAATATGAGTTTTGAGTTCTAAAATAGATTAAGCAACACATATATAATATTTAAGTTCTACCAGATTGATCAATCGACAATCCTACTTATTATTTCTACAACCAAATGGGCAAATCTTATTTGAAACAAAGTTAGTGGTAGAAAAAAAAGAAAACAAAGTAGGATTTACCTTGCAAGCAAGAAAGATACAGATCAAGAACACAATATGAGATGATTCGATTCAATCAGAAAAAGGAAGCACAGATCATGAGAAAGGTTTAAGAAATTTGGTGAGGGAAATTAGGAAGTCAATGGTATACTGAGAGAGATCAAGCAGAAGACAATGTCATTTTTGCAGTAGCTGGCTACCATGATAGTAGTATGGTCAGCTCAATAATAATTAATTATAAGATATAGCAAGTTGCTTTTAACCTTTAATTATATGCAAGTGCTGCCTTTTGCTTTCACTTTTGAATTTCTCAAGTCATTCAGATTGAATGCAATTCTTATCCATTAAAGGGGTCAATATAGTCATTCCCTTCACTTTCGAATTTGTCTTAATAATGTTATACAAGAAAATGGCAAATATAAAATCAGATTTGATACTTGATCTCAATAATGTTAACGTTTGGAACAAATTGTTGATGAAACTTTGAAAACAGGGTGGTATTTATATAATTCAAAACTTTGAAAACCTTGGCAAATCAGAATTGTTGGATGGGCAAATCAAGTCAAATAAATTTATGTTCCTTCCAAGAATCAACAAGACTATACTAGTTGATATGCTATAAAGCAGGCCTTTTATAAGAGGGCAGGACTAATGCTCAGTTGCTACTGTTTCGTTGTTAGCAAGACCTGCATTGGATGGTCTTGTGATATTTGTTCCTGTAAGATCCAGGAAGACATTGCAAATGTTTCTTATACGGGACATCAGTTTTATATTCATAGTCCATGCAATCGTCATTGTACGTTCATTCTAGCAGTTTCTTCAGGCGATCAACAATTTATCATAGCTTTTTCCACTATATTCCCTTATTTACAATTCTATAGACATGGAGGAGATCATGAGGGCGATTGGATTTTCATTGACTATGCTATTGAGTGGAAATTGTGCACCAGGATTGAGCACGCAGCTGTTTTCAAGGATAAAGTATATGTTGTAACTGCTAGATTCTCAACCTCGAGTAAGAATGCTGGAAGTACATGGAGGCGATCAAGCCCCTGGTTGCTTGTTCCTGGATTCATTGAATTTAGTTGCTTCAGACGAACAATATTTTTTCATGGTTCTATGTATGAAACGACATTTACTAATTAGATTTTACTGAACTAACTCTCAGAAGACGGCTGGCCTCCTCAGGTTCTATCCACGAGTTTGTGGAAGCAGAACAGCATGATCCGTTTAAAGACATGCTATAGGTTTAAGAAGTTTGGTGAGGGAAATTAGGAAATCAATGGTATACTGAGAGATCTCTCTCTCAGTGGAAGCAACTTTATCAAATAAGAAATTAGAAAATCAATGGTATACTGAGAGAGATCTCTCTTAGTGGAAGACTAGCTATTAAACTCATAGCAATTAGCCAGCATCTTTATGTTTTTTTACTCTAAAGAAATAAAACAGAGGTGCAAATCCCTTGCGCTTTCTTTGTCCTGTATGCAATGATTACTCTCATGGAAACCACCATGCAAACTTTATGCCACTTTCTGCTTTATTTATTCACACTAACTATTCAACGAGTTTAGCTTTAAATCCTCGAGTCTAATGAATTAATGAAGATAGAAACTCCGAAGAAAATCACTTCCTTCGTAGAGAGGGCTCTGACATTGCTTCCCATCTGGCACACTATAACTTGCAGATCCGTTTGGCTTTTGCACTTGCACCAAGATGAAATCTTTAATCTAGCAGAATTGATACTGGAAGATGTAGTCTCTGTGTGATCTATCGTTTTCCTTGTAGTTTTTTGTATTTCACCACATGAATTCTAGCTAGTTGGTTTAACAGACCCTGACTATGCTTTTACTCTCTGCTTTTGGCAAAGAAGTGGACTCATCAGCTTGTGATAAATATCTGGATCTCGCGATGTATTAAAGCAAGGTGTTCCAAGTAGTCAGGAGAGCATGGATAGAAGTTCGATCAATCTGGCCACTGAAATTAATTTTGCTAAAAATAAATTGCAGAGAGATGCTCTCCTTTGGTCATTAGCTTGCTTGGAATGGAAGAAATGCCAGATTTCCCAATATTCAAAGTTCCAGTACTTCTGTTTTGGTTGCTCAAATACTCTGGTCCGGATATAGTCCAATCGATTTTTTTTAAACGAAAAAGAAACGAGATTAACTTCAATTCTTTGATTTATTTAAGAAATAAAACCATTAAAAACCAAATAATATTATTCCTGCATGCATCACATTTTTGCACAACCATTTGTAGAAGATACACAGGAAGCCATAGCTAACTTGGAGATAGAAAGCGCACCCTAGCAAGTGTGAATTCTTTTCCAGCTATCCAAACACTAGTTGATCGACGGTAGCTGGCTGCATCTTCCACGAACCACTACTTTCAATTTGTCATGCCAAGGCTAACAAAATTCCACAGAAGCCTCTGTAGGCATGGTATTTGGTTTTCAAATAAACTGTGTCTAAAGAAGCACTAAGATTATCTCTTCTTTCTTCTATAACTCTTCTCTTCTACTGTTTTTTTTTTCTATTAAAACTTTTACAAAATTAGTTGTGAAATATTTTAAAGACGAAATGAAGTGTGTTTTGGAATATGATGAGATACATTGAACATTAAGCAGAGAAAGTTGCATGAGGGTCCCTTGACCCTTCCTCCCTGGCAATTCTGTTACACAATCCTGTCAGCTCTGCTTTATTCTATTGTTTATATACCTGATTGATGAATACAATAAACAAGCTTTTCTCATTCTTGCTCGTTATGGTATCAGAGCTCTAATCTTATTCTTCTCTCATTTCACCGTTTATTCTTTCTTTCTTCTCTTTTCTTTTCTCATGTGGGTGTCTGAACGAGTTTATATGTATCTCGACTAATTCCACGGATCCTGAAGTTAATAACCATGTAAGCTTCTAGTGGCTTTAAAGTTTATGAGATTCAAACCGGTAATTTTTAAAGAGCAAACTTGAAGCCTGACTAGTTAAACTACACTCCTTAAAATTAACTTTTAATTCTTTAAAACTAATTAAAGAGTGTTTGGATCTGGAATTATGTGTGGGAAAATATTGGTTGAGCCATTGATAACAATATCTCATTATTAAAGGGATCGTAAGCAACTTCCAATCATGGGCAAACAACATTACTGGAAACTAACCCTGTCTTCTAGACCTGACAGAGATTCATTCCATTGTCTAGTCTCAGAACAACATGCATGCATGCATGGAGAATATATACTCTCTTTTTTTAATTGCTTTAACCCTCAATCGACATTCATATTCTCCAGGAATTAAGCTCTCTCTGATGAAAACTTTGCTCATAAGAAAATTGCTCATAGGTGCTGGGAGGGATCGGATCACAAGGGATTTGCACAGGTTAGCTGTTAGTGACAGACCGCAAACAAGATAAAGTGTACTGATAAAGCTACAAAAAGGAAAAAGGTGGAACACAGCACAGCTTCCTTTTGCTTGTGCTCATACATTTTCAGATGAGCTTTTTCAAAGATGGAACACTGGGTGGGTCCACACGTTAACTCACTGAAGCTCAATAATTGGCTTCTCCTTCTTTTGTTGAAGTTTTTAGTTACATGCAGCACTAATCAAAATAAATTAAATTAAATTAAAAAGAACTATGAACTATCAGTAAAGTTGTTCCTTCCTTCCTTCCTAGCAACTTCTTTCTTGTCAAACAACACAATTATTTTCCTTTCCACATCCCATCACAACGAACTAGCTTAACCTATACTCTTCTCTGATCTGTGCGTCTTCTTCTTCTTCTGAATACTGCCTCAGCAAACCAGCACTTGAAGAACATCAAACAATAGCTGAATCCAGGTATATTATTTTTTGTTCTTCACATGTTACTATTGTTTAGATCTTTTAAGTGCCAAAACAAGTTGTAGAAGTTTTATTCAGAAACTTTGGAGTTAGGATCATATTCTACAGTTTCAAAACTAAATAAATTTGTCTTTCTCAGTTCTTATAATCCTTGAATTCATTGTTTTTCCTTTTAACTTCTTTACTGTTTTTAACATTCCCTTTCGCAATTAATGTAACTTCCATTAATTTTTATTCAATATTTTGACCCTGATCCGTTTTGGCACCATGCTGACAGAATTTTAATTTTTTTTTTCTACACAGCCACTGATCAAAATGATTCGACCACATGATCAAGTTAGGGATCAGGTTGACAAAACTTTTTGGGCATATGTTGAAAAGATTGATGATGGTCGCATGGGGTGCAAGTTTTGTGGGCATTTATTTGCCCAAGACACTACCATTTCGAGGATCAAATGCCATTTCTCAGGATTGAAAGGGCGTGGTGTTAAAGTTTGTGAAGATGTTACTGAAGAAGTTCAAGACGCAGCCCGTGAAGCAATTGAAGGCCCTCCAGAAAAGAAACTGCTGGATGCTGGAGAAAGTTCACGCCCTGGAGCAAGAACTATGAAAACAATGCTTTTAAGAATTGGTGAAGTTTCGTTAACTTCCTTGTTTATAACTCACTACTTTCTTATATAGGAAAAATCAGGATGGACTTTGCTGATGACGAACTTAATTCTAGAGTTTGCATCTGCAGTTTTTGACCAGCTGGGCTATGCATCTATTGGCATGGTGCTGGCATTTGTAGCTTTGCTTCTTGCTACTTCTGAACTCATTTACATGACACGAAAGGAAATAATGAGCCTATTGCCCTGTTTCCATCGCCGATCGACCAGTACTTTCGCACCTGGAAAGCCTGTTGGCACTATTGTTGAGTATTTTGGATTGGTTGGTGCTGTCTGGCAATGCTTTTATTCGACAGTGGAGTATGCATATGCTCGTCAGAATAAAGATAATCCAATTAAGATGTGTCTTCTGCCTTTCCTTTTCTTATTATGTGTGGTATTTTCCAAATTAATGAAAAATAGTTTCATTGACAAGATTGCTTAGGAACGGTATTTTCTTAGCTAAAAAAATGGTAGTGTTTTGTTTTAAATTAACTATATTTTTTAGTGGAATGTGTCGAAGACTTTGACACAGGATATGATCTCGTCTTCTTATTGTTTTAAATTTCTTGCAGCTCTATCAAATTTCTTGCAGCTTTATATTAATTTCTTTAATATCTTACTTACAATTTCTTGCAGTTCCTACATCACGAGAGCCAATGACCATCGATATTTAAATATTTGAATAAAGCCTATTTCGTATCTCTTCATCATGGAAGAAAAAAGGGAATTTCTTGGCTAATGTTTGGTTATTGTTTTGGAGTAGAAAGAGATAATGAAGATAAATGGGATATAATGCCTTGTATTTTTTATTTTAAAAATATAGAAATTTATTAAAAACCTATATATATATATATATATATATATATATATATATATATATATTTATTGTTTTTTCCTATTCTGATATAGTAATTAAACGCTACTTTGCTTTTGTTCATGTAACGCTATTAATTCCCAAAGAGAAGGCTAATATTTGCTCAAAACTTGTGCTTATTGTCCGCAAGAGTGGCAAGTTCAGTGGTGAAGATTCGAAGATTCTAAGATCATGGCTATTAGGCTATCACTTCCTCCAAATTCTGAGACTCAGACATCTCTGACTAGCGATCACTTGTTATTGAGAATAGGTTTTGTCCATAAAAAGTAAAGCATGTGCAAAAACACATACAATAACCTAAAAAATTTAATCTTTTTGACACAAAATTAATTAAATCTAACAATTAAATAAAGATTATATTGCTAAGTTTTCAACATTAAACACTTAATTGAAATCATAGCTTCCTTTTCCTCGTTTTTAGAATCCTTGTTCAGAAGGCAATCCTGAAAACTAAGGGTAGGTTAGCTTAATAGGCGAGTATTTAGAATTTTCACTCTTATATTCGATGAGCTTTTTCAGATTCAAAATTGGGGTTGGTTGTATAGTTTTTTTCAAAATAGCAAAATTAAAGGTGAAAAGCAACTTGCTTTGACTCACGCCTACACGTTGTATAGTTTTTTTTTTTTTTTAAAAAAAAAAACCCATAAATCAAAAAGTTTATATAAATATTTAATTAAATGAATCGATAATGAGATAATTATATGTATAAATAAATAAATAAAATTATTAACAATAACTAAAAACAAAATTAAAACAATTGAGACATAAATATGGATAAAGGGATTTGATCTTACGTAGCATGAAACATTTACTCGGTTATATTTACTAAATTTATTTATTAAAAATACTTATTTATTAAATCAAACGATAATGAAAATAGACATATACTAAACTAATTAAATAAAATAAAAGAAAAAAATATTATGCAATGATGCAAATATTATAAATATTATCTAAAAATAAATATTTTTATATTTATAGATGAATCAAGATAAATGAAAAAAAATACACACAATTTTTTTTTTTTAAAAAAACTTAATTAAAAAAAAAAGCATTGCAAAGCCGGTGATCAAGGACATGAGGCCAAGATAATCCGATAGAAAAAAAAATTTGATGATAACCACAAAAAATAATCTCTTTTTAAAAAAAAAAAAAAAAACGTAATGTCAAATAATTAAATAAAAAAATGAAATGAGCAAAAAAAAAGAATGTTGACTCGCATTAACTTTTCAAACCCTAATAAATTAAACGTTGAAGGATGAAATCAGGAAAAAAATCAATTAAAAAATGATCTAAAACAAAAAAAGTCATAGTTAAAAGAATGAGGGTGAAATCGAAATAAAAAAGAAATTAAAGGGCAACCAAATTTTTTTGATTGGAGGGTTAAATTGAAAAAAAAAAATCAACTTTAACAACAAAAAAAAAAAACGCAAGAGAATGAGGGTCAAATTAGAAAAAAATAATAAACATAAACTTTGATTGAAAGATAAAACTGAAAACCAATAAAACTTTAACAAAAAGACCTAGGAAAAAAAATTAAAAATAAGGACTGAATTGATAGAAAATAATATATGATAAATTGTAATTGAAAGACTAAATTGAAAACAAATAAAACTTTTATTAAAAAGCTAGGAACAAAAATCATATATCAAAGAATAAGGATCAAAATTGAAATATCAAAATAAAAAAGATTAACATGTATTTTTTTGGTAGGAGATAAAAAATAAAAGGAAAAAGAGACAACCACCAGCAACAAACTACCAATCATCCATTATCACCTGTCATACCATGAGGAAGAGAACATAACAATGCTTCCAGCAATACGATGCAAGGGTAAGTTTGGCTACCAAGAGGTGCCTCATGTGCCATTCAAATGATGTGGATCATTTGGGATGCCCTCCACTCGCTAGCATGTAAAGAGCACGTGTCAATAGCTTTTTTGAATAAATAAATAATTATTCAATGTAAAAGATCAAAAATAAATTGACATAATTATTCAAGGTATTTTTTTTTTAATTTGATGGGATTTTTAACATTATTAATGATGGATGATAATTTAAGGTATTCAATTTTATTTAATGTGATTGTGCGAGATTTTGAGTGACTTGTTCTTGGTCTCACCTTATTTTTGTAAAATTTCACCGTTATTAACTTCAGGAACAGCTACACCTAACCCAGCACACACACTATGGATCCGACAGGATCAATTACTTCTCAATGCCATCCTTGGTTCTCTTTCACCCACAATCATGTCGTTCATTGCTCAACCACAAACATCAAAGGAAGCATGGACAATATTAGCTAATACATATGCTAAACCATCTCGTGGCAGAATCAAGCAGGTGAAAAGTCATTTCAAACAAATCACAAAAGGCAGAGCATTCTTCTGTTCTTGACAATTCGACACATTTTTTTCTGAGGATCAGGTGAATATGGTTCAGTTGATTCCATAAGTATGTCAAGCTCCCATTAATTTTTATTTTTTTTAACAGTAACAAAATTCATTGATTTAGGAAAGGGCAAAGCCCAGATAACAAATGATATCCACACTTACAAGGATTTATTCGTCAGGGATATTGATTTCTTGTATCCTATCTCTTCGAAACCAGATGTTGATTAATTAATCTATGCTCAGTATAGTATTTCCAGGACTATAGATTCTTTCTTTAATGTGTTAATTAACTCATCAGAAGATGCAAATATGGGCATAAAAGATATGGTGGAAACTTCAATTTAGTCACTGAAATATACATAACTTCATAAAAATTGAATTCTCAAATGTTAAGAAAGAAATACAATACAAAATAGTAGACGATACATTACATTCAGGTAAGAATTCACATCCATGCCCATGTATATATTAAAGCACTGCTATCTTCGTGATATGCTGCCAGCTGCATTCATTTTCTTGCTTTCTGACAAATATACTTATTAAGTTACATTGCATACAAGTAAGAATTCATATCCTTTCCCATAGTAAGCTCTATTATTTTTGTAATAAGCTGCCAGCTTCGTCCATTTTCTTGTTTTCTGACGAGTATATTTATCTGCGAAACACAACAGAAAACTGTGCAGGCCACACGTTTATCCACAATCCTGCAGGACAAACACTATTCTGCAGAAGCTTTAAATGACCAATCCATGGCTTTCTTCAGTCTTGGAGGTTCTACTGCATCTACAATTGTTAAAAAAGCCAATTTGTTATTAGTCTTGGAAACAGAAACAATACTAAACTACAAAATGCAGAATGGTATCATTCAATATACAGATGGAATTTTTTTTTAAAAATGAGACTGCTTCGTAGTTTCTGCAGTATTCACAAGATGAGCTGTGCTATCCATTTTCAGGTAATACAGGAAAGGATGCATGATAAGTAGTGGATATAAGCCTTGAATGTACAGTAAGTATATTCAATGAATGCGATTATTATATTAGTGGAACCAATTATTATTATATTTTCAAGAATTTAGCAGCCTTAAAAACTAAAACATTTTAAAAAATGTTTGATTAAATTATTTTATTCATAAAAAATTAAAATCCCAACTTACTTATACACGTGTACCTTCTATACTATATCGATTGTTGGAATATGAGAAATCTTGGGCCACTCAGAGCCGTTCTCCTTTCTACAATTTTCTGAGAGATGTGGACATCCCCCAAAAATCCGCAATCCCCTCAGTTTGGAGAGGCATTGAATGGCTGTTGAGCTTGGCAGATACTTAAGATTCTTACAATTATCAATCTCAAGATATCGAAGAGAAGAAAGGTTGGCCAGCCAATCTGGCAAAGCTTCCTCAAATCCCTCTCCCCTGAAATCACATATTTCCAATCTCTCGAGGGCAGTGAGGTGTTGAAGTTGATGCGGTAGACTCTTCAGTTTATCCCATCCACATATCTCCAGTCTTTCAAGGGTTCCACTCAAGTTGACGTGTTGGAACGAGTTTAAAACTCCTATAGAAAAAGCCTCCAGCTCCTCTGAGAAACCACCGATGGCCAATTCCTTAAGATGGGTGAGGCCGCCTAAGCAATCATCGTCGGGGAAATTACTCAAACTCCGACACCCACTGACTTCTAAATAAACAAGAGAAGGCAATTGTCGTAAACCATGCCAATCAATACTGCTGATCTTATCACAACCTCTAATCTCTAATCTTCGAAGCGAAGACAATTCTTGTAAATCACTGATATGGATAAGCTCCCTGCAATCCCATATGTACAATTCCTCTAGAGATGTGCAACATTGTAGTCCACTCGGAAGAGCTCCCAATTATAAATTCATATAAACAATGCTCTTTTTTTTTGCAAATACTTTTACTTTTTCTTCACTTTCTTTCTCTGCATTGTTCATATGACTGGTTTTTTTTCTCTTCAAAATACTATTATTAACAAAACTAATCACATGACAACGCATTTTATTTATTGTTCTATCCATATTGTTTTAGCTTTTATTTTTCAATTTCAATTTTTTTTTTAGTCCTTGAATGTTGAATGTTGAGAGATGCAAGAAATTATCTTCAAAAATATTCAGAAGAGAGAAAGTGCTCGGAATGAAGATATTTAGACTAAAAAAATATTAATTTTGATATTAATGAATTTGTTTCTTAAAAAGTTCAATCAAGGTGGTGATGCCTTCTAACCATGCCGAAACAAATAGATTGATCAAGTTCTTAAAACTTTTTGGATTCATTTAATTTTTATTTTTAGAGAGATTAAAGGCTATTTAAGAGTTGAAAATGAATTTATTAAGATTTTTAGGGTGTTTTAAAAATATTTTCAAGTAAAAACAAGTTAAAAATTGAGTTCTTGAGATCCAGAAACTCAAATTTTGATTTTCTAATTAGTAGAGGTGGCTGCAAAATAGTATAGAGGAAAACATTCAAATCATATCATATGATTCATGTAAAAAATCAGGAAGGTGAATAATTATGTTGTAAATTTACAGTTCTAGCATCAACTATTTATATATCTTCCATGGATTGTGACAGCTTCCGAGTTGACAAAGATCCTGAGAATTAACCAAAATTTTCTACATGACATTAGTTTCAAATATTAGGAACCCAATTGATGAAAACATTAGTTTGGACACCTAATTGACAATTAGTGTATAAGTTGGGTACTTAAAAAGAGTCAACCTCTCTCTACATAAAACTTATGGTTCATCCACAGCTATTGCTTATAACGAAAAGAAACGATATAATTGCTGTTTTAATCATTGGGGTTAAGCATAATCCATCTCTATCACATTTCAACAACATTTCAACCATACTATATTTCTTATCATATTTACTGAAATTTATTTAATTCATCTAGCAAATACAGAATATTTAGTTAAAAAAATAATACAAATTCATGTCTACAAGAACTCCAGCTGCAATTGTACTGTTGATGAAGATTTTATTTACGTGCTGTGAACTGGTAGGAAGCATAAGAAAGGGTGCCATTGTCCCAGCTATGGTGCACTAGCTTCGCCTTGGCATTTTTCGATTAAATGGATTTGGGGAAGCCATAGAAGTCATAAATGGTGTCATTGCGATTAACAACATTAACAGTTGGTTCTTTGGTATCCCAATGGCCAGAAATAACAAGAATGGCTTTAGGTATTTCTTTGAAAATTTGTTGCCATGTCTTCAAGAATTTCCTCGCTGGTATGCTTTCATCGATCGCCATCATTGGTGACCCATGGGAGATATAAACCGTATCCATCAAACCCCTTTTGCAAATTGATAAAAATCTGTACTTTTGATTCAATGAATGGAGCAAACGCATTAATAGCAACAAGAAAAATATTCTCTTCTTCTTCTTCTATGGTACCATTAATATATATATATATATATATATATATATATATATATATATAGGAATTTCGACAGGGTCTCGCAAAGTGATGAGTTTGGTTTGACCTTGATCTTCTTGATGATGTCTTGGCTGACGTTGTTTTTGTCAAACTGATCCTTGTGTGTGGTAATGATTTTCATATTTGGTCGGCAATGTATTTTTTGTCTTAAGATAGTAAAGTTAAAAGTTTGTTAGGTGAAGATGTAGTTTTTAAAAGTATTTTTTAATTTAAAATTTATTAAAATAATTTTTAATTTTTTTTTTGTATTAATATACTAAAATGATTAAAAATCTAAAAAAAATATTAATTTTTTTTAAATAAAAAATTAAAAATAGTTTTAATAACAAAACAAAAATTTTCAAAGAGTCTTGAAATTGTGGTCCAACTTATGTTTTTTTCCTAATTATAAATTTAAAAATATTTAATTAAATCTTATCTACCATAATTTTGTATGTATCTTACTAAAAATTTTGTTTTGAAATATGGGTTAAGAAAAGCTACCATTGTAGTTTTTCTTATATTTGCATTTTTTTTTTTCAAAGGGCGACCAAAAAATCCTATTACTATAAAAGTGATTGCTCAATTCTAAAATCACTGGCCATGCACTTATTTAATATATAATTAAAAAGATATCAGTGTTTTGTTGTAGATTATTTACAATGTAATACACAGTATTGCTCTTTAAAGATATCAAAAGATAGAGTAAATTTATAACCAAAAAAAAGAAAGAAACCAATAATATTTTTACATTTTTGTTGTACAGTGTAAATTAAAAAAGAAGAAGAAGAAAAGGCCTACATCTGAGAGGCATACTTTTGAACCCTACCACTGGACGGTCTTGTAATATTTGTTCCTGAAAGATGCAGAAAGACATTGCAAAGATTATCGAATTTTGCTTGCGAACCCTTTTACGGGACATCAGTTTCATATTCATAGTCCATGTAATCGCCATTGTAGGTTCTTTCTAGCAGTTCCTCCATGCGATCAACAATTTCTCATAGCTTTTTCCACTATATTCCCATATTGACAATGATTGCTTTGAAAGGGAATCATTAGAGAGCCTCTGGATGGAACCACTTACAAACATTTCAGTTTTTCCAGCTCCCCAACATAGTCTGGGACCTATCCAAATATTAACAGTTCCTCAAAACCCTGCATTTTTAAAATCATTGTACAAATCAAAGGTCAAGAGCATTAGCTGAAAAGGACATAAGATTAGAAGAACTCAACTCACAATGCTTCTATGGATTCCATATTACTCAGTGGTGGGTAAGAAGACCCTCTTCCTGTTAAGTCACTGATCCTCCTTCAAGTATCATAGAGCATAAAAGCATGGTATCATAAGCATATTACATGTACATAAAAACATAATTCAGATATTCTGTTTCCTTACTAATCACTTAGTCTGGTCAAGGAAGCAATGCTAGAAGGTACAGATATTTAGATATTCTGAACCTGTGTTCATTTACTGAAGAAAACAGGCAGCTTCCATGATAAATTATTATCGTTCATCCTACTAAAAGGTGTCAAAGAAATACAAACTCAGAGAGTTTTCTGGAAGTATTATTGTTTACCATAAAATTTAGATAAAAAAATGAAGAACATACAAATGAAAAACAGAAGAATTGCAATAACATTATTTCCACTGAATTTGATCCACGTCAATGGTTGAATTATCAGCATAGAAGATTGAAAGATCGAAACAATCCGGGCATGTTAAATGTGAGACTTTTTGGCATCAAAATCAGCAACTTTCCTGTGGTAAGAGAGGCTGATTGCATATCTGTTTTTTTTTTTTTTTTTATCGGTTTTTGGTTCGTAGACGTGTGCTTCAATTAAGAGACGCACAAAAAAAGAAAAAGTGTCTGCTTACATATCTGTCAGGATGACCAACTTGGCAAGTTCTGCAGGCAACTTTCCTGTCAATGCATTGAGGAGAAAACACTGAAGAGAGATGACATTAAGCATAATATTGAGTCATATCAGAGAAAAGAGAGAGGCTACGGGGACCAGCTTCACGTGCATTAAGCAGTAATTATGGGGACTGCATGCACCCTTTTTGCCATTGATAAAATTAATCAGAGAAAATGGAAAGATCATGGAATTTCAGCTCGTATTTAAGTTTACATTTAATTAATCATCTGAAGGTTAATATTCTCTGATTTTTAAGTTTTTCAAATGCATTGTTTAGAAGTTAAGTGTGTGCAGAGAAAGGATAGAGAAAAAGAAACCTCCAAGTACAAACTCAAACTTGTTTCACAAATAGCATGTTTGGCAATTTTTGTAAAAAACTCAATTTTTTAAAATTAATTTTTATTATATTTTTAGATCGTATTAGCATATAAAAATAAATTTTAAAAATAAATAATATATATATTTAATATATTTCTAAATAAAAAATACTTTACCAATATCATAATATCAAGTATCAGATCACTGATATTTTTTTTTAAATCAACCTCGGGCATAAAAATGGTCAAAATTCATTAAAAAGAAAAGGATTTTTGCTTCCGTGACATGCTAAATTCATTAATTGTTATGATGGCTATGGCATACGAATTACCGTAACTTTCAACTGTGTTAATAACAGTGGTTGATTATCAACCACATTGTCACTGTAGATCTTCCCTGGGTCAAATGTTTGATGAGCCCATATAAAATTGAAGAAAAAGGATTAAATTAAAAGAAGTGGATAAAATAGGTGGTAATTTAATAAGATTGAAACACAATTACTATTCATAAGATTGTTGACACATAGCTTAAGCTTAATCCAATTAAAACAACAATGCTTACTCTTAATTTAATATTATATTAAGGGCACTGCGTCACTCATGCTCTATTTAAAAAGTACAAAGGGATGAAGGACATCTTTAGTGTTAGGATGTTCCCACTCCATTACTGACTCTTAGACACCGCTCTCTCAGCCCAATTACCACCATGCTTTACGTTTTAGGGTTCTAATTTGAGTTTTTTTGGATTGATTACAAGTAATGCAAGGAAAAGATAATGTATTATTTTTTAGCTCTTTATCAAACTTTTAAATTTTATTCATCTTGGGAATGAGTTCTATATATATAATGTCACAACCAAAAAGAGGGTCTTGGTAGTAATTGTCTAATGAATGCAATTCTATATATATATATATATATAATTATATAAATATGAATCCACGGGTAAAGGTATTAACAAATGTTCTGCATTGAATTGTTAGAATTTAGATTGGATTATATTTATTTTGAACTATGATAGCTTGAAATATTGTAAATACATACAAAACTCTACTAAAATTTTGTTGTAATCACAATGGAAAAAAAAGGAGGACTAATTGGTAGTAATTGTCTTATGAATTGTTTCGAAATCGCGTCTAACAAAAGAAAGAAAAAGACTCTGCCATGATATTTTTTTTTTATTTTTTTTTTATTTTAGGTAGTACCAGCTCGTCGCTTTTTGTGTAATTGCATGGTGTCGTTTTGCATTTTGTTTATGGACAGTCGTTGCTTGGGATCATGTGAGCCATTTATTAATAAAGAAAATAGGGAAGGGGCTCCACGGTGACTTTCAAAATATGATGATTCATTTGATTCACACCTAATTTTGAGCCTAAAGTACACCAAGACACAATTAACAGAATTACAAAAAAAAAAAAAAAAAACCTCATAATGTATACAAAGACACAATTTATTGTAGATTATAAAAATAAAATAATTATTTCACCCTTCTAAAAACACCAACAACCTTCATATAAAAAAGGACTTGGTAGTAATTTTGCTAACATACACGCACAGCTTCATATAAAAAGGACTTGTAAGCTGCTTCTTGAACGTCTTCAGGCACATTACTACAAATTGCAACACCACGCCCCCTGACTTGAGACAAATGCCATTTGATCCTCGAAACGGAAGTAGCAGCAGCTAAATTAATTCGATACTTTATTAATCTTGTTCATCCAGTAATGCCGATGAAGATTCGCCATAGCCAATTCCCGATGTAGCTCCATATCCTGCATAACCATTTCCAAACACCTAAACTTAATTCGATATTTTATTATATTTATATAAATCAAAGTATAAACCAGTAAGCACCTGAACTTAATTCAATATTTTATTATATTAAGGGCAGACTCATATCATACCTGAAACCTTACAAAGGGACGAAGGACATCCTTCGCGTTAGGATGCTCCCACTCCACTACTGACTCCCACCATTTTTTTGAACTTGCATGGATTTTTTCAAGAGAAGGGGGAGGAGATGGCTCGCCATTTTCAAGCAACGGAAGACAAATTCCCATCCTCTTCAGCTTCTCACAATTCCTTACTTTAATAAATTGGAGAGAATCGCAAATCAGTTTTGCACTGCAAATGCTTTTCAGTTCTGGTAATCTCATCAATAGCAGAAGTCTTAACTTGGGGAGTTTGAGATCGGTGCTGCTTTCTTCACCCATAACCCCTTCTTCATCTAATCTTGTTCCACCTATTATCTCCTCCATTTTCTCACAGTTATCAACTTTAATGCATTCCAGGTTTACGAGACTTGGCAGCAAGACAAGAGGGAACAACTTCTTCATGCTCTTACAATCACAACAACTAAACTCTTTAAGACCAAAAAATATTTCACTATAAGATGGAGATGGTGGTGGAGCGGAGCAGAACCAAGAAAATGAAATCAAGCTCTCCATGCTATTGCAACCACTAATGTTGATAGCCTCCAGTTCAGTTGCATTCTTTATTAGAGACCAAAAATCGCATAAACTTGTTGCATCATCAAAATTATCAATGCCTAGTTCTTGAATGTCCTTCGAGAACATGACCTGAAAATCTCTGTCTCTGTCGATACTCCAGTTACCCAAAACAATTGTTTTCCTTCTGGTATCACAATGATAATAATTATAATACTTATCCAGTAGTCCTACACGAATACGGTATTTGGTTAGTGATTTGGTTTCATCCCGAGTTTTGAGATACTCCACGTAGTCTAAGTAACCTTCAAAATGGCATGCCAAAGTTTCCAACTTCCTCAAGCATCCCACTTCCTTTCCTTTAACTGTTATCGGAGGAGGCAGTCCTTTTCTATTATCTTCGGTAGTAGGATGAATAACCTCCTCCAATTCAAAGACTTGCAGGAGAGAGAGCTTAGGTAACAACCCACTAGGAAACTCTTTTTCACCACATCCATTCATTCTAAGATACCTCAGGTTGCATAGACATTCCATGCCTTGAGGCATCTTTTCAAGTGCCCAAGTACCAGAGAGATCTAACCTCCTCAGTGCCTGGAGCTTTTCTAATGACGGCACATGCCTTAACATATCACAATTAATGAGCAATAATGCAGTGAGACTCATCAATTCAGAGACAGAATCAGGCAGTTTTGTGATTTTTGTAAAAGACAGATCAAGAATCTTGAGCTCATGCAACTCAAAAAATAAATCTGCAATAAATTGCAAATTTGAATTGTCGCATAACAGTATAGTTGAAAGACAGGGACACCTCGGTGAATGCGTGGAAGGAATTTCTTCAATCTGGTTATGCATCAGTGAAACCATGCATTGAGAGTTATCTTCCAGTATTTGGATGGCCATATCCCTAATCAAGTCATGCATCTTGACAATCCATTTCCCAGTACTTTTACTTTCCAATAGGCAGACTCTTTCGAGTTTATTCAGCATCGAGTGGCCTTTGTCAAATTCTGCCTCCCTACTTTCCAGCCCTTTTATCAATCAAATAATCTATCACAAGAAGCATTGTTGCAGTTCTGACTCCTTAAAGTGCATATAACTAAATCTCAGTATGTGGAATACCTCAGGCTCCATATCATCTTTCCTAATTCTTGATTGTTTCAGGTCCTCTAAAGCATTCCTCCACTCACATCTGTCATCCACTCCCCTCATGGTTCCGGCCATTGTTATAATTCCAAGAGGCAAACCAGCACATTCACTAGCAATAGATCTTGCAATTTCTTCCACTTCTGGAGGAATACATCCAAGTACCTTCATGAACAGAGCCCAAGCTTCTTCCATTGAAAGAGGCTCCACTTTGATTGTCTTCTGGCAGAACATCCGCTGACAAACTCCAAATGATCGAGTTGTAAGAATTAGTTTGCATCCCTTCACTTGGATAGGAATTCCCACCTTATTATAATCAAAGCAGTCCCACAAATCATCTAAGATGAGAACCCACCGTTGTTTCTTAATTAATGCTTTTGACAGTTTTGCAGCTCTTTTCCTCTCGTTGTCTTCATTTGAAAGATCTAAATGAATGTCGTTTGCAATAAGATTCTGCAATTTACAAACACTAAAATCCTGCGATACGGTGATCCAGTGAACATGAGGAAAAGTGCCAGGTTCTTGTAGAAGCTGATTGTAGATATGTGTGAGCAATGTTGTTTTGCCAACACCCCCCATCCCGTAAATGCCAATACTTGATGAGGCTTCATCATTCATTATCCACGACCAGATAGCATTCTTATTATTTTCAAACTCTCCACCTATTAGTTCTTCAGTTAGAAACACATCTCGTCCGCTCTCATCGCTAATAGGTTGGAGACCTTCACGAGAGCTATCTCTCGCAACAGGCTGCAAATGTTCTCTAATCATATTCTCCACATCAATCATCATGACATCATTGTTGACTGAGGAAGAAGATGGTTGATCATAATGCCTTTCAAGGACAAAACACAGTGGATCTGTTGGTTGGGACAAATCTCCTCTAGGCTCATCTTCATTAACTGTAAGCCTCTCAGGAGAGCCACCTCTCACAACAAGCTGGTTCAATTCCATGATCATGCCCTCAATCCTATAGTCCTCCACGAACAAAGGTAAGTTGTCCTGAGCATTTCTTTCACACTCTTGCTCCACTTGTTCACCAGGGATCAGGTCTGTAGGAAAACTAGAAACCCTATCAAGTTGAAAATTTCCCATGTTCGTCTGCATGAATTCTTGTTCTCCAGGTGAGGGAAAATACAATTCTTGTTCTCCAGGTGGAGGACAGAGTTGATCATGATAATCTTCTTGAGGCTCATCATGATTAACAAGTGGCCTCCCACGAGAACTACCTCTTACAACAGGCTGCCCAGTTACTCTCTCCAGATGTTGCCCTTGTGGTGCCACATTGTCGACTTCAACATGTAAGCTAGTAGGTAATGTATCTCCTGGAGTCTCATTTGTGTTGCCTGTGAGCCCTCCAGAAGAGCTAGCTCCAGCACCAGGCTGCACTACCCCTCCAGTCCCATTCTCTATATCATCCTCCATTAAAAAATTATAGATCTCATCCCAACTTCTTCCAAGTGCGTGACCCATTATATCTGGTGCTTGTGTCGCTCCTGCATCTCCTGCCAAATTGTCGACTTCATTATTGTTTTGTTCTTGTGGAGTGGTTGAAATGGCATTATCGTTAACATTGCTTGAACTTGCTATGCTTTTATGTCTTCTGTTGCCACCATGCATAGCTTGAAAAGCTGCTTCTTGAACGTCTTCAGTCACTTTGTCACAAATTGCAACACCATGCCCTCTGACTCCTGACAAATGCCATTTGATCCTCGAAACGGAAGTAGTGGGAGCAAATTTATAGCCACAAAATGTACAGCTGAAACGACCATCATCCAGCTTCTCAACATGATCCCAAAATTGATCCTTCTGTCTAGCCATTTTCACCGCTGACTTCTTTGGCCCTTCAAACATCAAATAAAAAATTGTCAAAAGTAACGCATAAAAAGGGATGTTGAATTAATTGGAAAATAAGAACTCAATCATAAAATGAAAATTTAGAGGAAATCATTATTTTTTAAATAAGTAAGCAAAGGAAAAGAGTGCAAACATCAAATATCTTACAAAACATTAATGCCGTAAGTGTGTTCACAAAATAAACTGAATCTGTATAATTAAATCAATCATTAATGATTTTTCTCAAATATTTTCTACCAATTTTTGCATAATATCGGGTTGTATATTTATATTGTAAAATACAAATCCAGTATTAAAATACCCGGTTTTTCTCCGAATTTTTTTTTTTAAAAATAAAATTCAAAACAATCATAAAAAAAAAATGTGTGATTTTCTCGCATAGTTTTCTACCAATATTTTAGACGAGTTTCCTATTTTTAGGAACTGATGTCATTTTTTAACGTCTCTTACGAACGTTGTTTGTCGACACGTCTCTTTTTATAGAAAAGGACCGATGTCAAAAAAAAAAAAAGTTTAAATACCAAACAAATATGGATTATATCCATAATTTTATTTTATTTTTTTGGTAACTCAGACGTAAATCTTCTTTTTATGGTCAAACGTCGATATTTTAGACAAGTCTTCTATTTTTAGGGACTGATGTCATTTTTTAACGCGTCTCCTATTTTTAGGGACCGACGTTAACTATTTAAAAAAACGAAATTGCAAATAAGCTCAAAATATAATAGCATTTAAATCAAATAAAAAACACACAAGTAAGGGTAACCTTTCTTTTGAAAGGATGTTTTAAGGGTGGTGTCTACCTTCCCTTAATCATAACTAACCCAGTACCCGAATCTTTGGAACCAGTGTTTAATTTGGGATTTCTAGTTCCCTCAAATTACTAGATGGCGACTCCAATAAAATATTCATTTCCCCCAATCAGAAAAAAAAACTTTTTGTTAAATTAAACAAAAAACGAGGAGCCGTCGCCCGACATCGTGTATCGACAGAATAGCGACTCCACTGGGGATTTAGGGTTGAACCAACTGCTTGTGTGTGCTTTTCATTTTTTTTTATTGCTATTTATTTTTTGAATATTTATTTTATTGAGACTATTTATTTTATGCAATATCAATTGTAAATCGTTTCATTTTTTAATTACACATGCATGCATGTTATTTATTTATGTATTCACACACTTCACAGTGAACCCATAAAAGCTCTGGACCCGAGCTCGTCCTTTTTAAGATTAGAAAAGAAAGATTCAGGTGGCAAGTGTGACTTATGTCCACTGATGCTCATCTGGACTTTCGCTTGGATTGTAACTCACCCTATGCAACGGGTATTGTGGAATTTTCTTCCCATACTCATGTTGTATAAGGTTAAGAGACCGACTACCCCATGGGTAATTCGAGCAATCTAAGAACCAAAAAATACCTTTAAGATTAGAATAAACTGAGCCAAATCTTATGAGCTAGATCCTATCAATTAGGATATACCGTTTAGGACACAAACAAATGTCAATGCATTAACATACATGTTCATATACATTTCATATTCTCATTAAATCTCCACCGATCCTCATAGGAAGTGTGAGATTAAAAAAAAAAAAAACCATTACTATTGAAGAATTTTTGACCAGATCAGAATTGAACCAACATGATGAAAGGGATTGTTTGCCATCAGAACATGGCATCAAATTTCTCCCCTAAATCGGTTCAAGTCCCTGTAGGTTTGGAGTCCTCAGTGAGAACTTTTTTTTAAGAGAATCTGATCTGGTATGTTCCTCGTCATAAGTTAAAAAAAAAATTTGAAACCAATAACAAGCATGCATAAACCATATGGCATTTTGCATCCATTTGTGCATTTCATTTAGTTTACTTGCATTCATTCAGGTTGAAATATAGGTCCCCCAAGAGGCCATAAAATTCATTACACTCGACTACGAAGGAAGATAATGGAGAATGAAGAAAGAGCTCAACTAGAGGCTCATTATCAAAGAGAGTTAGAGAACATGAAAAACGATATAGCACAACTTACAAGTCTACTCGAGCAGACCCTAGTATCCATGTCTGGGGAAGGTACCTCTACCCAGCCGGCAGTTGCAACTCCATCTATATTTATGCCATCAGCTCCCTTTGTATTCCCGCCTCAAAATTTAGGGGTAAATCCCTCTTCATTTGAACAACAGTTCACTGCCAATGTTCCACCAGCACAAGTGCCAGTTGCTGTAAACCTGGCAACTGATGACCCACAAAGGATGAAATTCTCTGAAAATGTCGATTATGATAAATTGACCGCTTTGGAAGAGAGATTGAAGGCAGTAGAAGGGGCAGACTTATATGATCCTGTTTATGCTGCAGAAATGTGTTTAGTTCTAAATGTAGTTGTACCCAAAAAATTTAGGGTACCAGAATTCATCAAGTATACTGGAACTGAATGCCCAGTCACTCATCTTAAATCTTATTGCAATAAGATGGCAGAAGTAGTGAATGATGAGAAACTTCTCATCCATTTCTTTCAAGACAGTCTTTCTGGATCGACATTAAGCTGGTATACAAGGCTGGATAACACCAAGATCAGAAAGTGGAAAGATTTGGTAAAAGCCTTTGTGGAGCAATATAAATTCAACATGGAGGTAGCCCCGGACAGGTCAAGCTTGTTAGTCATGGAAAAGGGCAGCAAAGAGACTGTAAGAGAATACGCTTTGAGATGGCGTGAAAAAGCATCTCATGTGCAACCCTCTTTGTTAGAAAAAGAAATGGTCACTCTTTTTTCTAATACTTTTAAATCTCCCTACTTTGAACATCTGGTGGGTAGTTCAGCTCAGCATTTCTATGATGCTGTAACTATCGCTGAGAGAATAGAATAAGCGATAAGAGCTGGGAGAATGTCATAGCCTACTGAGAAGAAAGGCTTTACTAGGAAAAAGAAGGATTTCGAGGTGAACAATGTGGAAGGAGTGTATAAGGGTAAGAAAACAAATTACCACCATTATAACTTCCAAATGCCTACCCAACAAGTTGCAAGTGTAAACTTCACTAAACCTTTCCCTACCAACCAACAAAACCAACCACATGACCAACAAAGTAACCATATCGTTAATCCTCCAAGAAGGAATTTTCAAAGAACCTAAGAACGACTGCCACCATTGCCACTTCCTTTGGGAGAAATGTACTCAAAGCTGTTGAGTATTGGGCAAGTAGCTCCCGTTCCCTTAACCCCACTGCAACCTCCATACCCAAATTGGTATAAGCCAGATTTGAAATGTGAATATCATGCTGGCATTGCTGGGCATAACATTGAAAACTGTAATGCATTTAAAAACAAGCTTCTGCAATTGATAAAGGCTGGATGGATAACTTTTGATGATGCACCGAGTGTGAAGTCCAACCCTTTGCCCAATCATGCTACAAGCAGTGGGGGAGTGAATGTTGTAGGAGCGGAGGACAAGAAGGAAAGAGTTTTGAAGGTTTCCATGGAAAGACTGTATGGTATGCTGGTACAGTCTGGATATTTATCTGAGTTTGAACCAGTGATGAGTGGAAATAACTACTGTAAGTTTCATGGCAAGGTGGGACATCACATTGATGATTGTGAAGATTTTCACCAAGAAGTGAAAAGGATGCTGACTTTCGGCATGTTAAGGATAGAGAGTGAAGAAGACATTGTAATCCCACCTATCCATGTTTCTTTCCCAAAGTCAGCATATGTGATGAAACCTGAAAACATGATGGAAGTCTTGGGGCAGAAACTTGCTTTCATGGATATCAACAATGTAGAGGAAGGTGAAGGAAAAGGCTGGAATTTTGATGACGAGCCAAAAATAGCAAAAGAAGATGAACTGTTACCTCAGTTAACTGTCCACTCTCTAGAGGAGGCTCCAACCAACACCTTTGTGCGAAAGCTTGCTGTTGACGAAGTATTCCATAATTGGGAGATTGAAGAAGCCCCAGTTGTTTTCAAGAAGTAATGAATAAGCATCTGCTTATATTTGCTCTTATGTACTTTGTGTGCTTTGCTTTGTGTTTTTGTACCTAGTTGAAATCTTGGTTCAAGATGTCAACATAAGGTCTTTTCATAATTATTGAGTCAACTTTTAAAATATTATTGAGATCTTGCATTTTCTTCAACAATTGTTATCTTTTTGTTTTGTTTGGCTACAAGATACGCATTTACACAAAACACCTTCCGCTTTCAGGATTCTGAAAGCGAATCCTCCATAAATCCACAAACATATTGCATTGAAAATGAATGGCCAAACTTTGATAAGGATGTGATTGCAATGGACGAAGAGGAATGGAATGAAGATTATATGAAAGAGTTTACTAGACAGGTAGAACAGTCTGAGCATGCTTGGAAACCTGCAAAAGAAGAATTAGAGGTGATAAATGTAGGCACCGAGCAAGATAGAAGAGAGCTAAAGATCAGAACTTTGATTACTACAAAAGAAAGATGTTGTTTAACCTCACTACTACGAGAGTATATGGATGTGTTTGCCTGGTCTTATGCAGATATGCCTGGTTTAGACATTGATATTGTAGTACACAGATTGCCTTTGATAGAAGGATTTAAACTTGTCAAGCAGAAATTGAGAAGAACTCGCCCGGATATTCTACTCAAGGTCAAGGCCGAGATAAAGAAGCAGTGGGATGCTGGTTTTCTAAAAGTCATTAAATACCCTCAATGGGTATCGAACATAGTGGTAGTACCAAAGAAGGATGACAAAATCAGAGTATGTGTGGACTTCAGGGATCTAAATAAAGCTAGTCCAAAGGATAATTTCCCTTTGCCTCACATAGACGTCTTGGTAGACAATGCTGCTAGAAGCTCAACTTATTCCTTCATGGACGGATTCTCCGGGTATAACCAGATTAAAATGGCTGAAGAAGATAAAGAGAAGACCACCTTTGTCACACCATGGGGAACATTTTGCTACAAAGTGATGCCATTCGGTTTAAAGAATGCTGGAGCCACATATTAAAGGGCAATGGTGACACTTTTTCATGATATGATACACAAAGAGATTGAAGTGTATGTGGATGACATGATTGCTAAGTCTACGAATGAAGAAGATCACTTGAAAATTATTTGATAGACTGAGGAAGTATCAATTGAAATTGAATCCTGCAAAATGCTCATTTGGGGTGAAGTCTGGAAAGTTGCTAGGGTTTGTGATAAGCAATAAAGGAATAGAGGTCGATCCTGATAAAATGAAAGCAATTCAAGCAATGACAGCTCCTAAAACCGAAAAAGAAGTAAGAGGTTTCTTGGGACGTTTGAATTACATTGCACGATTCATATCTCAGTTAACAGCAACATGTGAGCCAATTTTTCGATTGCTTCGAAAAAAGAATCCTGGTACTTGGGACAAAGATTGTCAAGAAGCTTTTGATAAAATAAAGCAATACCTACAGAATCCACCTTTGTTAGTGCCGCCTGTACCTGGAAGACCTTTGATCTTGTATTTGACAGTAACTGAGGAAGCAATGGGTTGTGTGTTAGGACAACATGATGAGTCTGGAAGAAAAGAGCAAGCTATCTATTATCTGCGCAAGAAGTTTACAGATTGTGAATCCAGATATACTATGATTGAGAGGTTGTGTTGTGCTCTTGTATGGAGCACGAAGCATCTTCGATAGTATATGTTGTATTATACCACTTGGTTGATCTCAAAAATGGATCCTCTTAAATACATCTTTGAGAAACCTTACTTGTCAAGCCGAATAGCAAGATGGCAAGTAATGTTGGCCGAGTATGACATTGTATACAAGACAAGAAAATCTGTAAAAGGAAGTGTAATTGCTGATCATTTGGCAGATAATGCTATCAAAGATTATGAGCCTTTGAAATTTGACTTCCCGGATGAGGATGTGTTGATAGTAGAAGAAGACAAAGAGAAGAATGATTGGTGGATTATGTATTTTGATGGGGCAGTGAATGTATCTGGCAATGGAGCGGGGGTTGTGATAATCTCACCTGACCAGAAGCAATATCCCATCTCAATCAAACTACAATTTGAATGTACCAACAATACTGCTGAATATGAGGCTTGTATCCTTGGGTTGGAAGCTGCTTTAGAGATGAAAATAAAGAAGCTTGATGTCTATGGAGATTCAATGTTAATAATCTGTCAAGTGAAAGGCGAATGGCAGACCAAAGAAGAAAAATTGATCCCATATCAACAATATCTCTTAAAACTGACTGAGGGTTTTGATGAGATAGATTTTACCCATATGGGAAGAGACAAAAACCAGTTTGCTGATGCTTTGGCAACCTTAGCTTCTATGGCCAAAATTGATTACGGAATCAGGGTACAACCAATCCACATTGAGATTAAAAATTTTCCAGCTCATTGTTGTTCAGTTTAAAGGAGAAATAGATGGGAACCCATGGTTTTATGACATCAAGCGGTTTATCCAATATCAAGAATATCCCTTGGGGGTGTCTAAAGCAGATATGAAGACCTTGAGAAGGTTAGCCATGGAATTTTACCTAGATGGAGAAATTCTATATAAAAGATCATTCAATGGAACTTTACTAAGATGTCTAGACGAAATCGAAGCTAAGGTAGCATTGCAAGAAATTCATGAAGGAATTTGTGCAACTCATGCAAGTGGGCACATGATGGCTAGACAAATGCAACAATCTGGGTACTTCTGGATGACCATGAAGAGAGATTGCATCGATTATGTCAGAAAATGCCATAAATGTCAAGTGTACAGTGATAAGATAAATGCACCTCCAGCTCCTCTATTTAATATGACATCACCATGGCCATTTGCAATGTGGGGAATAGATGTGATTGGTCCAATCAACCCAAAGGCCAGCAATAGGCATCAATTTATCTTAGTAGCCATTGATTACTTCACAAAGTGGGTGGAGGCCAGCTCTTATGCTCATGTAACTCAAAAGGTGGTTAAGTGCTTCATTGAGAAAGATTTGATATGTCGGTACGGTACACCTGAGAAGATAGTGACCGGCAACGCCCAAAATTTTAATGGAAAAATAATCACAGAATTGTGTGCGAAGTGGAAAATTAAACATTCAAACTCGTCTCCTTATAGACCAAAGATGAATGGTGCTGTCGAAGCTGCAAACAAGAATATCAAGAAGATTATCCAGAAGATGGTAATCACTTACAAGGATTGACATGAGATGCTTCCCTTTGCTCTGCATGCATATCGTACAGTAGTAAGGACATCCACTGGAGCTACACCTTATTCATTAGTATTTGGGATTGAGGCAGTGATACCTTTGGAAGTAGAAATTCCATCTTTGAGAGTACTAATAGAATCTGAACTAGAAGAAGCTGAATGGGCTAAAGTGAGATATGAGCAGCTAAACATGATAAGTGAGAAGAGGTTGGCTGCAATTTGCCATCACCAGTTATACCAAAGAAGGATGGCCAAAGCATATGACCGGAAAGTCCGACCAAGAGAATTCAAATAAGGGGATCTTGTACTACGAAAAATCTTGCCATTACCAAGTGAAGACCGAAGCAAGTGGGCACCAAACTATGAAGGCCCATATGTAGTGAAGAAATCATTATCCGGAGGAGCTCTGTTGTTAACTAGGATGGATGGAGATGATTTACCTAGGCCTGTGAACTCTGATTCTGTGAAAAAGTATTATGTATGATGGTTTCATCCAATCAAATCAATAAAGTTTTGGCCAGGAAATTCTCTTTGCATTATACCTCACCAAAAAGCCCATGCATGATCTCAATGGCTCAACAATTTGATCTTTCAAACTTTTTTTTTACAAGAGAGTCCATTTTTTTTTAAATGAGGTTTTAAAAGAACTGATTTTGTTTGTGATTTCAATGAAATAAATCAATGATTTGTTTAGAATAATGTTCAGAGTAATTCCCTTGAAAGAGATGACCAAACAAGTCAAAACATGCAATTGGAACAACTATCACCCAAATTATGTCTTGGATCCACATTTTATCAGCATGAATAATGGTTGGTAGTACATTAGTTTGTCATGGACTCACAAAACGTGGTATCTTACAAGTCCAAAGCATTACGCTGGATGTGGACAAAGTTTATTGGTTTTAACTGATCTTACTTGAAATGAGGAAAGGCCATCTTTGATATTCCTTTCACTTTCTTTAAAATTATCCTTTGCAGTCCCAATTTGAGCCGAGTCTATTTAAAGTTTTTTTTCTTTCACAAGAACCTTCACTAAGATCACACCCTATACTAGGGGGCAAACAAAGAAATATGATTAAGGAAATTGTCTTGAAAGCATGTGAGCTTATAAAGAAAGTTTGACAACAAAAAAATTTCCATAAAATTCCAAACAATTGAATTCCTAACAAAGATAGGAATAACAAAAAAAAAAAAACAGAAGTTCCTCATTTGGAATATTTGGCATCATTTTTGTTGTCAAGGTAGCAAAAGAAAATGCCAAGACAAGAAAATAGTGATCTATAGTTTATAAGCCCTTAAACACTTTTTGAGCTTATGGAATACTCTTTCTTTTATAGCTTTGAGCCATAAAATACATTACGTGCCTTTGAAGTCCTTTCTAATCAAGTAAGCAACCTAGATCAATAAACGGCGTTCTCAAAATATAAGAGACTTTTCCATAAAGAGTCATGGTGTAACAAATAATTACTCATTATTATTCATGCTGTTAAAAAGAGTGTTTCTAAAGATAAAAGACAAATTGCTTCTTTTGTCTCAAAATACCTTCAAGCAATCGCTTGAACACTTTGAAAACCAAAGCAGAAGGTCATCTCATCACTTACCTTCATCTAAGATTACTTTTACTAAGAGATTTGATATAAAGCCCCAGAGTTGCCTGAACATTGTTATAAACAGACATTGAGAGTTTCAGTTTTCGAGAACAAAACAGATCTTTTGAAAAATCATTTTTGAAAAAAGGTTTTCTTTGTAAGAAAAATGAATATACGGCACACTATGAGGCACCATTAGAAAATCAGAGATTCTAATGACAACAAGAGCAAAGGAGGAAATGAAATGAGGTAGTTAATTCTCCCAGGGGGCAGAGAAGCGGTTACTAGATCCGTAATGGCACAAAGAAATTTGCTTCCCTAGTGGAAAATACACGTGATAAACTGTGGGCTTCTTCTAGCATGAGGACTGAAATATTATGATGTCCAATATCTATGAAAGGAGATTGTTGACTCTTACAATATGATCAGTTAGACAACAAGATAACTGATACATCTTTAGTACGAGAAATGTAGATGAAATCCCAGGACAATGTCGGGCCACGGAGAAGCTGATTCTCTCAGTGAAGTTACCAATAGAGAAACGTGCAGTGACTGTTGGGAAACTCAAACAATGCTTATCTTAGAAATTGGACAATATGGGTCAGCTTGAGTAGACTTGAAGTACGCGTAAATCAAAAGAGCTCACTCAAAGTCAAAACCCTCAAACAAGATGAACGGGGATCTATATTTCAAAAACAGGTAAGATACATTGCATATCATCGCACTTCACAAGCATCGCATATTTGTTTTGTAGATATCTCTCGAAACAAAACTCCTCACGGGATCCAACGAGACAAAGATGAATTGAAGTTCTTTTAAATCATATCAAATGTGGCAATTCCATAAAAGCAAAATTCATGAATAAAGATGAGAAAGATGGATTTTTATTCATGGGCATAATGGTTTACAAGTACAAACGTTAAACCTGCGAGGACGATTAGGGATATTTTCAGCTCGCTGATGATCCATCATTACTCGAAATTCCTCAAACTGGTTAATTATGCGTTCCATCTGTTCCTCGAACTCGAGGTGTCGTGTGTTGACATAGTCCCTCCAAAAGTCAACACGTGCATTGAGCTCTTCATTTCTCCTCTCCAAGTCGTTTCTGTAACGTCTCTCATCATGGAGCCTTTTCCTTAAATTCTCAATCTGATTATGGAGCTCAGGAATTTGAGTATTCAACTCAAGTCTTCTGGCATGAAGACGCTCTGCCATGTTCACCAAAGACGAAGTAGCTCTGATACTGAGAGCAAGTGACTGATTCACTGCTTCAATATCGGTCCTCGATGCCAGTATTAATTCATCACGAGGAAGGATCATGTCTCTAGCCACGGCTACAACAATATCTTCATTGTCCATTACAGTATCCTCTATTGTAACTGGACGACCATTCACTTCAAAAGTAGTACGCCAAACTACAGGCTCTGCCGCAGGAGCAAGGTTTGGATTAGCATTGGAAGAAGAGGAAGACATGGTTAAAACTTCAAAAGTTGAGAACTCTGAGAGTATTGAAAATGTGAGAAGTTGATGATTTCTTTTGCCCAATACTGCGTGATTTATAGGGAATTTGCTCCCGCCATCATTTTCAATAGAAGATTAGATCTTAGCCGTAGATACAAGACTTCCTTAAGAAGCTTTCATCATCTCTGAGATCGATTTGCAAATTAGATCTTAGCCGTACATATAAGACTTCCTTAAGAAGCTTTCATCATCTCTGAGATCGATTTGCAAATCAGATCTCAGCCGTACACATAAGACTTTCTTAAGAAGCTTCATCATCTTTTGGGATCCATTTACAAATCAAATCCCAACCATAAATACAGGACTTCCTTGAGAAGCTTTCCTGATCCATTCACAAATCAAATCTCAGCTGTACATATAAGACTTTCGTGAGAAGCTTACATCATCTTTGAGATCGATTTACAAATCAAATCTCAACCGTACAGGTATGACTTCCTTTAGAAGTTTTCATCAACCCTGAAGCTCACTGCTGAAATCACTTTCAAGTATTTCACCATCGGGTAGGTCGCCTGGAACAATTAGACCACTTGCGAGTTCTTTGCATTTTATCATCGGGCAGGTCGCCTGGAACAATTAGACCACTTGCGAGTTTCGTCGCATTTTATCAATCGGGCAGGTCGCCTGGAACAATTAGACCACTTGCGAGTTTCCTCGCATTTTATCATCGTGGTAGTAAAAAAAAAATTGTTGAAATCAATCTCATGTATTTCACAGACGGGTCAGATCACGAAACCATTGTTGAAATCACTTTCATGTACTTCACTAAACCATTGTTGAAAACACTTTCATGTTTTTCACTTGGGCAGGTCGCCTAGAAGAATAGACCAACTGAAAATCTGTATATTTTTTCAATACCACCATCGTTTTTTTCTTTACAAAACTTACTATGCAAAGTCAAAAGAAAACGAATTTTCCAATGCCTTTGCACCATAAGCATTGTAAAGAGGGGGCAACTGTTGTAACCCAATTTTTGGACTCACCAAGATTTTCTTGAATGTTATTTTATTTCTATTATTATTATTAAAAATCCAAAAAAAAATCAATTTCTTTTTCAAAAATAAAAATTAAAAAATAAAATAAAGGCTGACAATGTGGAGAAAGGAAATTGGGGAATCAAGCTGCAATTTTGGAGGAAGTTCAAGGCCTAATTGTACCTTATTGTGCCCAAAAATGAAGAAAAAAATGCAAATTCAAGGTCAAATTAAATGATTATTGGATGAATTTGCATAAAAATTAAGTTCAATGACATAATTAATTTTTTAATGGGCCAATTTGATTTAATCATGGGCCAAATTAAGTTTTAATTATGTTTAAGAATTAATTTGGGTCCAATTGAAGGATTTAATTAAGTGCAAGGACTTAATTATACTTTAAATGGGTCAAATTAATTTTATTTGGGACTTAATTGGTGAAGAATTAAGTTTGAGAGTTTAATTTGGGCTTAATTGAGAAAATCCGAATTTTAAAGGACCACATTTATTTTTTACCAAGTTAATGAGGGGGTTAATTGCATTAAATAAAAAGGTTTAGGGTCAATTAGGGCTCAATTGAAAGAGAGAGGACTGAAATGAACTTTGACCAAAAATCACTGTTCATTATTCTCTTTATTTTTTTCTGAAAAAGCTGGTGTGGTTGACTACTTCGCAGCTGCATTTAATGTACCTAACGTCCACCAAATTTGACAAATCTTATACCAAAATGATCCTCTGCAGTTTGTCTACAACTCCATGTGATCAAGTTGGGCTAAATGACAATATATTAGCACTGGTGACAGCCTAAAGAGGCCTACTCAATTAGCTTTTGTCTGCAGATTTTATTTTTTTCTCTGAAAAAAGCTGGTCTGGTTGACTAATTTGCAGCTGCATTTAATGTACCTAATGTCCACCGAAGTTAACAAATATTATATTAAACGGATCCTATGCATTTTTTCTACAACCCCATGTGATCAGGTTGGGCTAAATGACAATATATTAGCACTGGTGACAGCCTAAAGAGGCCTACTCAATCAGCTTTTGTCTGCAGATTTTCAACTCATGATACCTACTTTGAGCCAATGGTTGGGATCCTTCCCAACTGAATCAAGGGCTTAAATTTTTCCTCAATGTAGAAAAGATTGCCCTCTTCCACCGCCTATAAATAGAGGTGGATTTAATGGCCTGAAAAGAGAGAAAAATGGGGTCCAAAGTCAGCCAAAAAACCTGTTTTTCTGCCGATTTCTGCACATTTACTCTTTCTTTCTCTCTCCACCGTGACCTTCAGCCACCACCACCCTCATCACCGGTCTTCCCACCATTATCTCCACCACAGGCAGCCAACGCAACCACCAGCCGACCACCAAGAGCCAAGCGCGTTTTTTTTTTCCTCTTCTTCTTCCTTCCTCTGCCACAGGAAGCCGACGCCATCAACAGCTCCACCGTTGCAACCACCGGCAGCACACCTTCCTCAGCCAGAATACTGACGGCAGCCACGACCCTTCAGCCAGGTAAGCCACTCTTCTTCCCCTTCTTCTTTTTCTTCATTGCTGTCGTTGTTTTTGCAGGAACAGAGGACGTGAATTATAATTCACGTCCTACTGTTCACGCATGAATAGTGGCATGAATTATAATTCACGTCCACTGTTCATGCAGTGGACTTTTTTATTTTTTTTATTTTTTTTTAAATCCAAAAAAATTTCAAAAAATCATTTAAAAAAATTTATGATTTTTCTCAAATATTTTCTACCAATTTTTGCATAATATCGGGTTGTATATTTACATTGTAAAATACAAATCCAGTATTAAAATACCCGGTTTTCTCCGAAATTTTTTTTAAAAAAATAAAATTCAAAACAATCATAAAAAAAAATGTGTGATTTTCTCGTATATTTTTCTACCAATATTTTAGACGAGTTTCCTATTTTTAGGAACTGATGTCATTTTTTAACGTCTTTTTACGAACGTTGTTTGTCGACACGTCTCTTTTTATAGAAAAGGACCGATGTAAAAAAAAAAAAAGAAGTTTAAATACCAAACAAATATGGATTATATCCATAATTTTATTTTATTTTTTTTGTAACTCAGACGTAAATCTCCTTTTTAGGGTCAAACGTCGATATTTTAGACAAGTCTTCTATTTTTAGGGACTGATGTCATTTTTTAACGCGTCTTCTATTTTTAGGGACCGACGTTAACTATTTAAAAAAACGAAATTGCAAATAAACTCAAAATATAATAGCATTTAAATCAAATAAAAAACACACAAGTAAGGGTAACCTTTCTTTTGAAAGGATGTTTTAAGGGTGGTGTCTACCTTCCCTTAATCATAACTAACCCAGTACCCGAATATCTAGAACCAGTGTTTAATTTGGGATTTCTAGTTCCCTCAAATTACTAGATGGTGACTCCAATAAAATATTCATTTCCCCCAATAAGAAAAAAAAACTTTTTGTTAAATTAAACAAAAAAAGAGGAGCCGTCGCCCGACGTCGTGTATCGACACCTTCCTTGACCTTCTGGATGTTGAGTTTAATATTCAACAAATCTCCCCCTTAAACTCAATCGAGGGATGTCATGCCAAGCATGCACACTTCTCCCTTCAATGCCTTCTCTTTGCTTGTAGCCTTTATCCACTAATTTGGCTTTCGTCTTGTAGACCCTTTTGACACCTATTGCTTTCTTGTTTTTTGGTGGATGAGTCAGCTTCCAGGTATCATTCTTCTCAATGGCATGTATTTCTTCATCCATTGCTTTTATCCATTTCTTTTATGTGACAGCTTTATTGAAGCTTAATGGGTCACTATTTGCAAAGAAATAAAATAAAGTTGTATCTTCCATGACTTGAGTGGCATCGTACATCTCTTCAAGATTTCGCATCCTTCTTGGTCCTTCTGATGAGGATGCTGATGGTGGTGTTGATGATGATGCTCCTGGTGTGTTCCTCCTGTTGAATACAGGGAATCTGTGTACCGGACTTTGTGGTTCAGCTACTGGTATAAACACCGGACTTTGTGGTTCAGCTGCTGGCACAATCGGTTCTTTTGCAGGTACAATCGGTTCTTCTGCAAGTACTGTTGGTACTTTATCACCTTCAAGGATCAAATCAATGTTGATCCATTCCACTGCTTCTTGATCATCATTCCATTCCCAAGATTTATCTTCTTCAAAGATAACATCTCTACTCATAATCACCTTCTTCATGATGGGATTATATAGCTTGTATCCCACCCTTCTTTCACCATATCCGACAAAGATGCATTTCTCGCTTTTATCATCAAGCTTTGTCCTTCTTGCATCTAGGATCTTTGCATATGCCACACAACCAAAGACTCGTAGATGAGCAACACTTGGTTTGTGACCACTCCATGCTTCTTCTGGAATGACGCCTTGCAAACTTCTGGTTGGGCAGCGATTCAGTAGATACACTGCACATGATACAGCTTCAGCCCAGTATTGCTTGGGCAATTTCTTTGCTTTGAGCAGACTTCTTGCCATGTCAAGAATCGTGTGATTCTTCCTTTCAGCTATACCGTTCAGCTGTGGTGTGTAAGCTGGTGTTGTCTGATGTCTGATGCCTTATTGTGTACAAAAGGCTTCAAAGTCATTTGTTGTATATTCTCCACCTTGATTAGATCTTACGGTTCTGATCGTGTAACCAGTTTGCTTCTCCACAATTGCTTTAAAATCTTTAAAACAATTGAATACTTTTGACTTCCTCTTCAGAAAGTATATCCATGTCTTTCTATTAAAATCATCAATAAAAGTGATGAGGAAGTACCTATTTTGTCCAGTCGACATAGGCGTTATTGGACCACACACATCTGTGTGCACTAACTCTAGTGGCCTCTTTGCTCTCCACTTGACTTCTTTGGCAAAACTGGATCTGTGATGTTTGCTGAGGACACAACTTTCACAGACTTCATCTGGATGATCAATGTGAGGCAAACCTTTGACCATCTTCTTGCTTGCTAGCATCTTCAGACTCATAAAAATTCAGATGTCCAAGCCTTAGGTGCCAAAGCCATTCTTCACTGTTGGTGATGGCACTCAAACACCTTGTTGCATCATACTGGATGTTCAAAGGAAACATCCTATTCTTGGACATTTTCACGTAGGCCATTAATCTCCAATTGTTGTCTCTAATTGTCAGATGACAATTCTTCGAGTAAAAAGTATACCCTCTCTCCAAATGTTGACCTATGCTAATCAGGTTCTGCTTTATGACTGGGACATAATACACATCGGCGATGTAGCTGGAATCGTCGTTCTTCAACTTAATTGGGATGCTGCCTTTACCTTTGAATGGAACCTTTGTGGTATCTCCAAAAGTAACTAGACCTTGCTTGGTCTCATCTAGATAACTAAATAACTCTCGGTAGCCGCACATGTGATTGCTGGCTCCAGTATCTAGATACCATTTATCTTCCTGTTTCTCGCCAAGTTCTTGTTGGACAAGAAATGCAGCTTCTTCTCTGTCATCCTTCTCTGCATAGGTGGCTTGCTCACGTATCTCCAACGGAGCTTTCCTTCTGCATTCAGTGCTATAGTGCCCAAATTGATTGCAACTATAACATTGGATATTCCTCTTCTCACGGTTATTGTAACCGCCTCCTCTTCCTCTAGGAGTGAATGCATGTTGGCCTCGACCTCCTCTGGTGGTGTTTCTGCCACCTCTTCCTCTAAAGCTTGTATTCCAAGATCCTCTTCCTTGGAATTGCTGAAATCCTCCTCTGGATTGTTGACTTCTTTCTTGAGTGGGATATCCACTTGTTGAAGTCTCCCCTTGCTCATATCTGTCCTTGAGAGACAGCTTTGCTTGTAAGGCATGCTCGATGGCCTTATCTCCATTTTGCTTTACAATCTTCTGCTCATGAGCTTACAAAGAACTCATAAGCTCATCAACTGTCAATTTGTCCACTTCTTTGGACTCTTCAATTGCGACAACAACAAAATCAAATTTTGGATCTAGGGATCTCAAAATTTTCTCAGTAATTCGAGAATCGACGATGGCTTCTCCATTTCTCCTCATCTGGTTGACTATCACCATAATCCTTGTGTGATAATCAGAAATAGACTCCGAGGACTTCATTTGCAATAACTCAAATTCACCTCGCAAAGATTGAAGACGAATCTTCTTGATTCTATCAGCACCTTTGTATTTCTGTTGGAGAGCCTCCCATATATCATGTGATGTTTCAGCGGAAGCTATGATCTCAAATGTGTCTTCATCAAGACCCTGATAGATGATGGTCTTTGCTTTGTTGTCTTTCTTTCTGTTGACTTTGAGGGCTTGCTTTTGTGCCTCTTGTAAAGCATCTTCTGCTTCTTTGGACTCTGGTTCATCATAACCAGTTTGTACAATATCCAAACACTCTTGTGACCCAAGGAATGCCTTCAATCTGATGCACCAACTATCATAGTTGTCTTTGGTCAGCTTCGGGATGAGTGTATGTGTACCTTCTGTAGTCATTTTGCTCTTTTAATGACTATATCGCCTTCTGGGAGCCACATTTGGCCAAACCGACACTGTAGATCGATTCGGAATGGTCCAAATAGTTAGGAACCGGTCTGACTTTGTTGAAATCGGGTCCAAAAATGGGTGAACCGGTCCAAAAACCAATTCTGTACGGCGGGTGGTTCGCTGGGTTGAACCGGGAATATTTTGTCGGCTCGGCGCGGCTTTGATGACGGCGCGGCGCGGCGCGGAGTACGGCTCGACTTGTGGCTCGGCGGACTAGGGGCGGACTTGGCTTAAGCGGCTCGGCGTGTGGCTCAGTCGTCTTCAACCTTTAGAGCGCGTTGGATGCGCGTGGTCTTCTGTGCAGAATCTTCAGGCGGCGCGTGTGGGCTACCTCCGTCTCCGTTGAAGCTGATTCTTGCACCAGTGAGTTCGTATTGATGAGCTCTACACTGTGGAATGATCAAAACTTGTTTTTGACAACTTTGAAAATTCGGATATACCCCAAAACTCTTCTGTTTTCTGACGAACGGGGCTCTGATACCAATTGTTGGTGGGAGAAACCACTGGTGGTGGCTTGGAAACACTCAGAGGGGATAAAACACAAGGTTTTATTACAAGAACCGAAGCTTACAATTAATTAACAAAAGCTTACAACAATACACGCCCTCTCTCTCTCTCTCTTTCTCTTTCTAGTGTTTCTCTCAATTCTCTCCACATAATTTAACAGAAGCTGGGCACTCTATTTATACACGAAATCAAAAACTAGAAAATTCAACCTTCAAGTATGAAGGCGGCTGGTGGCTGTGGCGGCTGGTGGCTGTGGCAGCTGGTGGCTGGTCGGTTGGTGGCAGCTGTGGTTGCCTTCCTTGACTTTCTGGATGTTGAGTTTAATATTCAACAATTTGCAGGTGTCTAGTATATTACAAGCATAAGACTTTTCCAAAGAGAAAACATACCTTCCTTCAAGAAGAGCATTTTTGAGCCAGGTATCCAACTGTAAAGCCCATGAAGGAACAAGACTGCCACTGGGTTGCATGGTCCCCAAGTTGTGAGTAGTAGCTCCAGATCCCATGATGAGGATACCTTCCTCCCTAAGGGGGGCCAATGCCTTCCCCAAGTTATAATGGTAAGTTCCATCTCTATCAGTCTGAACAGAGAGCTGGCACACTGGAATGTCAGCCTCAGGATACATGAACATCAGAGGAACCCATGTGCCATGGTCAACTCCTCGTGTTTTATCTTCCTTCACACGCTTGAAGCCATTTGCCATGAGCACCTGGTGGTGTATATTTGAGCTGGAAGAAGGGGAAAAATATTGGAAACATAAATAAAAAGATCCAATTAACAATAAAAAGACAAGTTTCAACTTGAAAACGCTAGCTAATTAATTGTTCAATGTAAAGGTAAGAAACTTTGTTTGCCTTTTAATCATCACCAAGATGAAATTCTCCAACGTAAGAAACTTTCAACAGATCAATAACTCTCCGCTGCAGGAGAAAGCAACAGCTAACAACAGCCCTAAGGTTTAGAACTCTGTATATTATAGGGAATATCTTTAACAGTGCAATCACAGTTTTAACAATTTGCAGGTGTCTAGTATATTACAATAAAAAACTTATTCTTTTTCCTGAATATCTCATCATATCTATCACTCTTATAAGAGTTTATCAAGCTACAATTGGAACAAAATTTCACCAACCCAGATAAGAAAAAACCTTTTAATAAAAAAAAAACAAGACTTTCAAAACATTTTCACATGCATAAAACATAAAAGAAGCAATTGGCCCACACCAAAGAACTAAAGACATTCTTCTACCTAAATATTAGATCATAATCTCTCAAAACTTAATCAACCTGAAAACTCACCAACCCTGATAAGAAAAACCATTGAGAAATAAAAAAACAGAAAACTTTGAGAGAAAAATAAATCAAAAGTACCTTATACATGGATTTGGGGAAGCCATAGAAGTCATAAATGGTGTCATTGCGATTAACAACATTAACAGTTGGTTCTTTGGTATCCCAATGGCCAGAAATAACAAGAATGGCTTTAGGTCTTTCTTTGAAAATTTGTTGCCATGTCTTAAAGAATTTCCTCGCTGGTATGCTTTCATCGATCGCCATCATTGGTGACCCATGGGAGATATAAACCGTATCCATCAAACCCCTTTTGCAAATTGAAAAAAATCTGTACTTTTGATTCAATGAATGGAGCAAACGCATTAATAGCAACAAGAAAAATATTCTCTTCTTCTTCTATGGTACCATATATATATATAGGAATTTCGACAGGGTCTCGCAAAGCGATGAGTTTGGTTTGACCTTGACCTTCTTGATGATGTCTTGGCTGACGTTGTTTTTGTCAAATTGATCCTTGTGTATGGTAATGATTTTCATATTTGGTCGGCAATGTATTTTTTTATGTAAAGTCTATCTTGTATCTAATATATGTATTAAAAGTTTGTTGGGTGAAGATGTGTTTTTTAAAAGTAGTTTTTAATTGAAAATTTAATAAATTTTTTATTTATATTAGTATACTAAATTTATTAAAAAATCTAAAAAAATATCAATTTAATATTTTTTCAAATAAAAAATAATTTAAAATAGGTTTAATAAAAAAACAAATATTTTCAAAAAGTCTGTTTAAAATTATGATCCAATTTTTCCCTAACCATAAATTTAAAAATATTTAATTAAATCTTATCTACCATAATTTTGTGTGGATATTACTAAAAATTTTGTTTTGAAATATAAGAAAAGCTAGTTTTTTTTTTTAATATATTTGCTTTTTTTTTAAATGGCAACCAAAAAATCCTGGGCATGTCCTTATTTAACATAGAACTAAAAGATATAAGTGTTTTATTATGAATTGTTCAGTGTAATTCATAATAAAACGACTAATTTGCTAGATATAAATAATTAGAGTATATATAGGGGTAAAATAATAGTTTTACATTTTGTTACAGTGTAATTACGCCAAATTTTTTTTTTTTTAAAAGCCCTATATCTTGTGAAGCTAGAAGAAGCTAGAAGTTAGCTGGCACCAATTGGTGCCACCTAAGTCAAAGATTGTAGGCACCGAATTGGTGCCAGCCAAATCAATATTGTAGGCACCAATTCGGTGCTACAAGATGACTAAGGCAAGGAAGCTTGCCTATAAATAGGCAGTGCATCCTTGCCTTATAAAAAACATCACAAGAAAGAAAGAGAGAAAGAAGAGAGAGTGAAGAGAGAAAATAATACCACAAAGTTGTGAGGTATTTGTGAGAGAGTAAGTGAGGTGTTTTCTCCTAGTAATAGAGAGATTCTTAGTGGTTCTCCTATTATTTGAGAGAGGTTGTAATTCCCACATTACTAGTAAAATCCTTCTATACTTGCCAATGGACGTAGCCTAATTGGATGAACCACGTAAATTCTTGTGTGTCACTTCTCATTTTATCTTGTCCCTTACCTTTTGTCTTGTCGGGTTTGCATGTCAGTATCCTAACAGTGGTATCAGAGCCTTCTTGATTGTTGTTGTTAACACACAAAATTCGTGTATACGACTACTATTCACGTCTATGACACTATTCACCTATACAGTACTATTCATCCATATGGTACTGTTCACATACGTTACTGTTCACATATGTTATATAGAAAGTCAGTGCAGTGATTAAATACAATCTAGGAAGTTCTGTCTAAGGAGATTGGGTTTTAAGCGGGACCGTTTGTGACGCCTCCAATCTTTCCTGGAAACTTACTTAGTGAAGTATTATTCACACGATACTATTTCTATATACGTTACAGATCTGTGAAACGGTGATAGCTGAATAGATCTCGGTGAATACAATGGCAGCAAAGTACGAGATTGAGAGGTTCAAGGGGAGCAATTTCTCACTATGGAAAATGAGAATCAAGGCAATCTTGAGGAAAGACAATTGCTTGGCAGCAATTGGGGATCGGCCCGCGGAGATCACTGATAATGCAAAATCGAATGAGATGGATGGCAATGCTATTGCTAACATACATTTAGCATTAGCCGATGAAGTATTATCAAGTGTGGCGGAGAAGAAAACAGCTAAGGAGATATGGGAGACTCTAACCAAGCTATATGAGTCCAAGTCTTTGCATAATAAGATTTTCTTAAAGCGGAGACTTTATACCCTTCGAATGGCAGAAACCACGTCGGTGACTGACCACATCAACACAATAAGAACTCTATTTTCACAACTCACTACATTGGGTCAACAAATAGAGGAACATGAAAGTGCAGAGCTTCTACTTCAAAGTCTTCCTGATTCGTATGATCAACTCATTATCAACTTGACCAATAATATCCTCTCAGACTATTTAGTCTTCGATGATGTTGTAGCTGCTATCTTGGAAGAAGAAAATAGGCGCAAAAACAAAGGAGACAGAAACAGTTCAAACCAAGCTGAGGCATTGTTGGTATTAAGAGGAAGATCAACGGAACGTGGCTTCAGTGGGAGTCAAAGGCAGGGGAGGTCCAAATCAAGAAGTAAGAAGGCTGTGAAATGCTACAACTGTGGCAGAAAAGGGCACTTCAAAAAGGATTGTTGGTTTAAAAAGGGTATAGAGAATACTGCAGAGTCATCAAAACCTCAAGGATGTGTTGCAAGCACCTCAGAAGATGGGGAGATTTTATATAGTGAAACAGCAACAATCTCTACTGATAGAGAAGAGCTCACTGAGGTCTGGCTAATGGATTCAGGAGCAACATGGCATATGACCCCTAGACGAGATTGGTTCTATACATATGAACCTATCTCTGGAGGCACAGTGTTCATGGGTGATAATCATGTTTTAGAGATTGATGGCATTGGCACCATCAAATTGAAGATGTATGATGGCTTAATTCGTACTATTTCAGGTGTTGCTACCCATTTTTTGACCCATATTTTTGATAAATTTTCAGAAAAAAATCAAAAATAGCAAAAAAACAAAGAAAAACCCAAAAAAATGTATTTTTGATGTATTTGCATCGTTTTAGCATTTTCAACATCATCTCAAAAGAATTTAAATTTTCAAAGGTTTTGAACGCGTTCAAATTTTAACGCGTTAATTTTATAATCACTGATTCTTCTTCTTGAGTCGACGTTGATATTGCTCGCTTTCAAAAATACCAAAAAAATAAGAAAAATCAAAATTTACAAAGAAAGAAAGAAAAGAAAAGAAAAGTTGGGGGACTAGTTTGGAAAACCTAGCAAAACTTATCCTATAAATACTAAGCTACACTGAAATTTAGAGGGGGGGAGAAAAATTTTACACGGGGAAAAAAAAAAGAGTAACCCTACCGATCATCTTCCCTGCGCAGCCGCCCCGGAGGATAAAAAACTGAAGCTTCCACCTTTTCATATTGGGAAGCCGCCGGCCTGGCCTTGGAAAGAAAACTAAAAATTTCCTGCAGCCGCCAGCTCTCTCTGGTTTCCCCCAAGCCACAAAAACCATCTCCCCCATTTCCACAAACTCTCCCTCTCTTGGCCCCTTCTCCCCAGCCAACAAGCCGCCCAAAGTCTTCCCCTTTTCTTGGTCAAAAAGACCACCAGAGGAGAGGAGCCGTCTGCACACAGACCTCCCCCCCGGCCATTTTCGTTTCTCTTCTCCCCAACAAAGCCAGCCGAATAGACGCCAACAGCAGCGGCGCCGTCTTCACCAGTGAGCCCGCAGTCAACACACGGCAGCGCCGGGGCAACACTCTCTTCTTCATCGCCGGTGGCTCCAGCTCTGACCGACCCTTCCCTCAGCCACCGGGAACACCGCCTGGCAGCCCGCATGCCCTCGTTCTCACCAACACCCGAACCGGCCACGGGCAGCTGCACAGACACGATAGAAGCTCAGCCGCCGGTCGCCCCTTTGACATTCCGCTGGCCACCTAAAATGGAGTAGAAGGTGGAATAAAAATAGAAGAAACAGATCCAAAACAAGCGAAGACAGATTCAGATCTGAAAAAGAAAGAAGACCGGGACAGATCTGAGAAGGAGAAGACAAAATAAAAACTACTGCTTGTTGTGTTTTTTTGACCTTGCAGGTGGCATTACTTCACACCGCCGGTGCAGAAAGGGAGAGGAGTAGAAAACGTCCCAGATCGCTCTGCCTCTTGGGTTTTTCCTGCGGCGGCGCGTGAACCCACGCGCCGCCACCACTGGCGGCGCGTGGAGGAGACGCGCCGCCACTGTTCCCGCGCCCAGAAACCTTCCAGCACTGTTCCGGGCCTTCCCTGCAGTTACTGTAGATTTTTTGGGTTTTTATTTTGTAATTTCTGAATTGTATTTGTTTTATTTTGAATTTTTGTTATTTGTTTTACATGTAAAAAAAGATGTATAAGAAAAATAATAATAAGAAAAGAGATGTGTGTGTGTGTGTTTGTATTTTTTTTTATTTATGTTATTGAATTATAAAAATAAAAAAAAAAGACAAAAAGAATTATTTGTTAATTTAAATATGGTTAAATATCTCAAGGACAAATAAAATCAAGTTGTATTTTCCATGAAAATGTAAGAACAAGTTTCTACATATATTCTGGGATTTAATAACTGATTTATCAAAGCCTTAAGAATTTGATTAATATTTCAAATTTTCAAATCACATCAAACCGCAAAGCAGCTTACCTCAGGTAGGGTGCGCTAGGGGTGCTAATACCTTCCCTAGCCACAACCAGTCCCGTACCTACGAATCTCTAGCAAAGACCAGTAAATTCGGGTTTCCTAGTAACCCTCAATAAATACTAGGTGGCGACTCCCAAAGAACCAATCAAGCAAAGAAATGAAAAATCGTCAAATCGTCGCGCGGGGGACGTGCGACATCAGGAGTGCGACATGTGAAAGACTTAAAGAAGAATCTTTTGTCCGTAGGACAATTTGATAGTCTTGGCTGTAAGATCCGAACAGACAATGGAATCATGAAAATTATCAAAGGCGCGCTGGTGGTTTTAAAGGCAAGAAAGACAGTTGCAAACATGTTTGTATTAATGGGAGAAACACATCAGGGGGCAGAAGCATCAATCGCATCAGCCAGTCCTACAGAAGAGAAGACGATGATGTGGCATCAAAAACTAGGCCACATGTCAGAGAAAGGTTTAAAGGTTCTCTCTGATCAGAAGTTACTCCCTGGACTTACAAAGGTTACTTTACCTTTTTGTGAGCCCTGTGTTACAAGTAAACAACACAGGTTGAAGTTTGACACGTCAACAACTAAGAGCAAATGCATCTTAGACCTGATTCACTCTAATGTTTGGCAAGCACCGGTTGTATCCTTGGGAGGAGCAAGATACTTTGTATCATTCATAGATGACTTCTCCAGGAGATGTTGGGTGTATCCGATTAGAAGGAAGGCAGATGTGTTCGCAGTTTTTAAAACCTTCAAAGCGCGGGTAGAACTTGAATCTGAAAAGAAGATCAAGTGTTTGAGGACTGACAATGGAGGAGAATATACCAGTGATGAATTTGATAACTTCTGTCAACATGAAGGTATCAAACGGCAGTTCACAACGGCATACACTCCACAACAAAATGGAGTGGAAGAGTGGATGAACAGAACTCTATTGGAAAGAACAAGAGCAATGTTGAAGGCTGCAGGTCTAGAAAAGTCATTCTGGGCAGAAGCAGTCAATACCGCCTGTTATGTAATAAATCGATCTCCGTCTACTGCAATTGAGTTGAAGACACCGATGAAGATGTGGACTGGAAAGCCAGTTGATATATTTGGAAGTCCTGTGTACGTAATGTACAATACTCAAGAGGTCAGCAAGCTGGATTCAAAATCCAGAAAATGTGTATTCTTGGGATATGCTGATGGAGTGAAGGGGTATCGCTTGTGGGATCCCACTGCCCACAAGGTAGTCATCAGCAGAGATGTCATATTTGCAGAAGATAAAATGCAAATGGAAGAAAATAATAGCATTTTAAAGGAGACTACAGAAGTCCAGATGGAAAATACTCAGAATCGTACTTCTTCTGAAGCTGTACCAGAGCATGAAGAACAAGAACAAATAGAGTCTGAAACTCCTGAAGTTCGACGGTCAACTCGTGAAAGAAGACCACCGGCTTGGCACTCAAAATATGTTACTGAGAGCAACATTGCATACTGTCTTCTAACAGAGGATGGAGAGCCATCAACTTTCCATGAGGCTATCAAAAGCACAAATGTATCTATGTGGATGACAGCAATGCAAGAGGAGATTGAAGCTTTGCACAAGAATAACACTTGGGATCTTGTTCCGCTACCACAAGGAAGAAAGGCCATTGGCAACAAATGGGTTTAGAAGATAAAGCGTGATGGCAATGATCAAGTGGAGCGGTATCGTGCAAGATTAGTGGTGAAAGGATATGCTCAGAAAGAAGGAATAGACTTTAATGAGATATTTTCTCCGGTGGTACGACTTACTACAATCAGAGTAGTCTTGGTAATGTGTGCTATATTTGATCTTCACTTAGAGCAGTTAGACGTGAAAACTGCATTTCTTCATGGAGAACTTGAAGAAGAAATTTATATGCTCCAACCAGAGGGTTTTGCTGAAACAGGCAAGGAGAACTTGGTTTGCAGGTTGAACAAATCTCTATACGGTCTCAAATAGGCACCGAGGTGTTGGTACAAGAGATTTGATTCCTTTATAATTAGCCTTGGGTACAACAGACTCAGTTCAGATCATTGTACATATTACAAGAGGTTTGAAGAAAATGATGTCTTCATCATTTTGTTGTTGTACGTGGATGACATGTTGGTAATAGGCCCCAACAAAGATCAAGTCCAAGAATTGAAGGCACAATTGGCTAGGGAGTTTGATATGAAGGACTTGGGACCAGCAAACAAGATTCTAGGGATGCAAATTCACCGAGACAGAAGTAAGAGGAAGATTTGGCTTTCTCAGAAGAATTATTTGAAGAAAATCTTGCGACGCTTCAACATGCAAGATTGTAAGCCAATTTCCACCCCCACTTCCTATTAATTTCAAATTATCCTCAAGTATGTCTCCTAGCAATGAAGCAGAGAGGATGGAGATGTCTCGAGTACCGTATGCATCAGCAGTGGGAAGTTTAATGTTTGCTATGATATGTACAAGACCAGACATTGCACAAGCAGTGGGAGCAGCTAGTCGATACATGGAAAATCCTGGTAAAGAGCATTGGAATACTATTAAGAGGATCTTGAGATACATCAAGGGTACCTCAGATGCCGCATTATGTTATGGAGGATCAGAATTTACTGTCAGAGGTTATGTTGATTCAGATTTTGCTGGTGACCTTGAGAAAAGAAAATCCACTACAGGCTATGTGTTCATAATTGCAGGAGGAGCTGTGAGCTGGGTCTCTAAACTTCAGACTGTTGTAGCGTTATCCACAACAGAAATTGAGTATATGGCAACTACACAGGCTTGTAAAGAAGCAATATGGCTGAAGAAACTTATGGAAGAGCTTGGGCACAAACAAGAGAGGATTCTTTTGTATTGTGATAGTCAGAGTGCCTTGCATATTGCAAGGAATCCAGCGTTTCATTCAAGAACAAAACATATAGATGTACAATATCACTTTGTTCGTGAAGTGGTGGAAGATGGAAGCATGGATTTTCAGAAGGTTCACACAAAGGAAAACCCAGCAGATGCTTTGACCAAACCAGTCAACACTGATAAGTATATATGGTGCAGATCCTCTTGTGGCCTAGCAGACACGTAAGCAGCATGAAGATGGCAAATATTGACAGGATAGAAGAATCACAGATGATCATGTGTGAAGACTTGATTAAATCATCAAAGTCTTCAAGTGGGAGAATGTGAAGCTAGAAGAAGCTAGAAGCTAGCTGGCACCAATTGGTGCCAGCTAAGTCAAAGATTGTAGGCACCGAATTGGTGCCAGCCAAATCAATATTGTAGGCACCAATTCGGTGCTACAAGATGACTAAGGCAAGGAAGCTTGCCTGTAAATAGGCAGTGCATCCTTGCTTTATAAAAAACATCACAAGAAAGAAAGAGAGAAAGAAGAGAGAGTGAAGAGAGAAAATAATACCATAAAGTTGTGAGGTATTTGTGAGAGAGTAAGTGAGGTGTTTTCTCCTAGTAATAGAGAGATTCTTAGTGGTTCTCCTATTATTTAAGAGAGGTTATAATTCTCACATTACTAGTAAAATCCTTCTATACTTGCCAGTGGACGTAGCCTAATTGGGTGAACCACGTAAATTCTTGTGTGTCACTTCTCATTTTATCTTGTCCCTTACCTTTTGTCTTGTCGGGTTTGCATGTCAGTATCCTAACATATCTGAGGGGCATGCTTTTGAACTCTACCACTGGACGGTCTTGTAATATTTGTTCCTGAAAGTTGCAGAAAGACATTGCAAAGATTCTCGAATTTTGCTTGCGAACCCTTTAACGGGACATCAGTTTCATATTCATAGTCCATGCAAACGCCATTGTAGGTTCATTCTAGCAGTTCCGCCATGCGATCAACAATTTGTCATAGCTTTCTCCACTATATTCCCTTATTAACAATCTATAGACATGGCAGAGATCATGACGGTGACTGGATTATCATTGACTATGCTATTGAGTGGTACTTGTTCACCTGGTTGCTTGTTCCAGGATTCATTGAATTTAGTTCCTTCAGATGAACAATATTTTTTCTTGGTTCAATTGCGAAGCTCAAAATTAAGAGTTTATGTGGTAGACGTTTTGAGGATGGAATGCGTGAAGGTGAACAGCTTAGGCAATCAAGAAGCAACCAGGCCGAAAGAATAAGCAGCATTCTATGTTACATTGTCAGTGCCATTCATCATCCCCTTTCTCCTTGCAGCTTTAAATCGTGTTCTGTATCATATAGGCTTATCAGATGCAACAAGGTTCACGAGGATTTGCTTAAAGAAGAGAGTAGCTATATGTATAAATAGAGAAATACATTGGGACTGTTCCCTCCTCTGCAAATTATTTCAAGTTAATATACATGATACAACATTTACTAAATGGATTTTACTGTACTAATTCGCAGAAGATGGCCTGGCTCTCCGTACGAGTTTGTGGAATCAGAACAGTATGATCCGTTTATAGATCACATGCTATAAGTTTGGCTTGGATTATGCCAGAAATGGTTTCTAATAGCCTTGTATTTTGTGTTGATCGCGGAAAACCCAGGATCAGAAAGAAGGTCCTCAACAGAAGTTTGACCTTCGAGCATGCTCGCAAGTTGAGACCTTGTAGGCCTAAGAGTTGGGGACGCATTGGTGCATAAGAGAGCGACATTTAGTATCACCATAGCCTCCTCTGAAGAATGCTCTGACCCCAATTAAGGTTATTTCATTAAAATCCAATTAAAGAGAATTTAAAAATGACAATTATCAGGCTACCCAGAAGCTTACTTCCAAGAAATATGTGAAAGAAATAAAAATATTTAACACATCGACTTGCAGGAAATCTATTTATCCGGTGAGGTTATTGAAGTTGAGATCTCTACATAGTACAAATAAAAGTCCTTAAGCGGAGAAAAAAGAAAAATAAGTAAATAAATAAAAAGGGAAGTATGTGGTGCAGCTTTAGGATTTTCAAAAGAGAAGCTCAGCAGCTCATGTTTTATCTTCTTTGGGCTAAAGAGAAGCTCAGCAGATCAACTGAAGATACCAGTTTTCCAGTTCTTCACTGGGCATTTGTTCTGTAGTAAAAGGAGTGTTTCCATAGCTCTTAATTGTGCTTCAAACAGAAAATCTTTTTGTCGAGTATTTATATCTATGTCATGAACAAATCAAAGGACAAGAGCATTAGCGGAAAAGGGCATAAGATTAGAAGAAATCGCACTCACAAAGTTTTATGGATCTCATATTACTCAGAGGTGGGAAGGAAGACCCTCTTCCTGTTAAGTCATAAAGATACTATGTGATGTTTTCCATTGAGCATTAAACCAAGAATAGCGTCAAGTGTTTTATAAATGTTTTCCAATGAGCAAGAAACCAAGAATGGAAGAGAATTCTAGAGAGTATAAGCTTACTCCGTCAAGAAGGTAAACAAACTCCTCCATTGGCCTGTGGTTTGTGTTGCCCTTACCACTGACAATTTCCAAAGCAACAACTCCAAAGCTATAAACATCTGCTTAGTTGGTAAAGTAGCCAAGCATTGCGTACTCAGGAGCCATATATCCACTGAAAAATAGAGAAAAAATTGATTAGAAAGTTGCGTTTTCAGGAGCTACACAATCCATGGTTTTCATTTGCTTTCATTCCCTCATTAAAGGACTGCTGATCAAACAATTGGAGTTTTGATTTTTTCAAGAGACAGGGAACAGAGGAATTAAAATTCAATTAAAACACGATTGCTTACCCGTAATTCATTATTTATATTAAGGGGCAATGTCTTCTCCTCCCAATCAAACTCTACGAACGGCAGAGTATAAAACCAGCAAGCACCTAAACTTAATTCGATATTATATTATATTAAGAGCAGACTCATATCATGCCTGAATCTTTACAAAGGGACGAAGAACATCATCCTTGGCGTTAGGATGCTCCCACTCCCACTCCACTCCACTACTGACTCCCACCATTCTTCAGGTTCTATATAGATTTCTCTAAGAGATGGCTGGCCATTTTCAAGCAATGAAAGACAAATTTCCATCCTCTTCAGCTTCTCACAATTCTTACTTCAATTACTTTGAGAGAATCGCAAATCAGTTTTGTCCACTTCAATTTCAGATTTCTTAACTTTGGGAGCGTGAATCTAGTGTTGGTGCTGCTTTCTTCACCGATAACCCCTTCATCTGATCCTGTTCCACCTATTATCGCCTCCATTTTCTCACAAAAAGAAACTACAATCCTTTCCAAGTTTACGAGGTTTGGCAGGAAGACAAGAGTTACTTCTAATTAAGGGCAGATTCATATCATACCTAAAATCTACAATAGGACGAAGGATATCCTTAGCGTTTGGATGCTCCCACTCCACTACTGACTCCCACCACTCTTCTGCATATACTGTTATTTCTTCAAGAGAAGGAGGAGGAGATGGCTGGCCATTTTCAAGCAACAGAAGATATATTGCCATCCTCTTTAGCTTCTCACATGTTTCTACTTCAATTACTTTGAGAGAATTGCAAATCAGTTTTGCATTACAAATGCTTTTCAGTTCTGGCAATCCCTTCAATACCATAAATACTAACTTTGAGAGCTTCAGTTCAGTGCTAGTGCTGGTGCTGGTGCTGCTTTCTTCACCCATAACCCCTTCTTCATTTGATCTTGTTCCACCAATTATCTCCTCCATTTTCTCACAATGAATAACTGTAATCACTTCGAGGTTTATGAGGTTTGGCAGCAAGATAAGAGGGAACAACTTCTTCATATTAGTACATCCACAACAATAGAATTCTTTAAGACCAGAAAATATACCATTGTAGGATGGCAATGGTAGTGGAGCAGAGTAGAACCAAGAGGATTAAACCAAGCTCTCCATGCTATTGCAATTCCAAATCCATAAAACCTCCAGTTCAGTTGCATACTTTATTAGAGAGGAAACATCGCATAAACTTGTTGCGTCATTACATTTATCAATGGTCAGATGTTGAATGTCCTTTAGGAACATTACCTGAAAATCTCCATCTATGTTTACACTCAAGTTACCTAAAAGAATTGTTTACTTCTTTTAATAAAATAATCATTATCCAGTAGTCCTACAACAATTTCGTATGTGCTTAGTGATTGGGTCTCATCCCGAGATTTGAGATACTCCTCGTAATCAGAGTGACCTTCAAAATGGCATTCCAAACTTTCCAATTTTCTCTAGCATGCTACTTCCTTTCCTTTAACTGAGGGAAAGAGTAGCTCCTTGCCAACAGCTCAAAATTCTACAGAAAAAAGAAAGGTTCTTTGATGCGCTCGGATAAGACTGAAAGAACAACTTCCCACCTACTGACTGAGTAAAGGCCGCCGATCGAAAAAGACCAAGGAGAAAACAGCATTGTGCTATAATACCAATGGCAATAGCGCAACCACTGCTTCATCCAACCCCTGAGAACTGACCATTCGAGAAAGATAGACCAAAGAATTGCTTTTTATCATCATAATGAGAGCGGAAGATAAAGATTTCGTAGACATGCAGCTCTTGAAACCACTACGCTCCCGGATGAACTAAGCTTGGAAATCATTTAGAAGTCCAGTTTTTGATTTTGTTATCGGACCATATCTTCCATCAATTAACCTTTCCTCTAGTACAAAGACTTGCAGGTGAGAGAGTTTAGGTAACAACTCACTAGGAAACTCCTTTTCACCATAACTATTCATTCTAAGATACCTCAGGTTGCGTAGCCATTCCATGCCTTGAGGCATCTTTTCAAGTGTAGTACCAGAGAGATCTGAAAGAGTTTGAAAAGATTGAAAAGAAGAAGTGAAAAACAGAATGCAGATTTTCCTTTGAACAGTGGAGGTTTTTTACTGTTTTATTGAACTGAAAATATCGTTGATTGCTCACTTGTTTCAGCAATCTTTACACGTTTAAATAGACTTGAAACAAACTGAAATGTACCATGTTCAGCTAACAACATAACTGACTCCTAAAGACTAGTTCACGTCCTGAAGACCAGCTCTAGTCTTTTATTTCAGCAGAATTAAAATAACAAAGACAGACAATACTAAAATAAAACAAAGGCAGCAACTTAAGGCATAACTCCAACACTCCTCCTTGCATTAAGGGCTGCATACTCCTATCAGCCTTGTGAGAAATTCGAAACTGTTAGCAGGAAGTGCTTTGGTAAACAAATCAGCCATTTGATCTTCAGTCCTGCAATAAAGTAGCTTAACATCTCCATTCTTTTGCACCTCTCGGATAAAATATAATTTGATGTTGAAATGTTTGGTTTTCCCATGAAACACAGGATTGTTAGAGATTGCTATAGCTGCTTGATTGTCAACTGAGATTTCAGTTGCTTCTTCCTCTTCCATATGTAGATCACGCAGTAACTTTTGAAGCCATAAAGCTTGGTTAACTGCAGCTGTGGCAACAATGAACTCTGCCTCTGCAGTTGATTGTGCAACAATGCTTTGCTTATTGGATGACCATGAAAATATTGTTGAGCCTAGATTGAAACAAAAACCAGAAGTGCTTTTCATGTCATCAATGAATCCACCCTAATCACTGTCAGAAAAGCCATGCAATTTCAGTGTTTTACATTGCATAAATTTAACACCAAAACTGCATGTTCCTTTGATGTAACGCAGGATACGTTTGGCTGCCCTCATATGTAGCTCACTTGGACAATGCATAAACCTTGATAGAAGGTTTGTTGCATAAAGAATGTCAGGTCGATCAACAAGTTCCCACGTATGATTTTTTTCAATCATGTGTATTTCCTCCTTCATTGCTTCCTGCCATGCTGGATTCATCTGCGCATCTTCATAATTTTCTGGTTCACAAACAACCACATTGCTCCTTTGATAGATTTCTTCAAGTGATCTGGTGCCTCGTACTGGTGATTCATCAATTGATTCATTTTGCAGGGAAGTAATAATTTGATCATCAAGCACCGTGATCTCTTGTGTTTCATCCCAGTTCCATTTGTCGTCTTCATGGAACTGCACATCCCGTGTAATTGTAATTTTCAGGGTTTGAGGGAGGTATACTTTGTAGGCTTTAGAAATTGTGCTATAGCCAACAAAGATACCTTGCATTGCCTTCTTGTCCAGCTTGTCCCTCTTAATCTGTGGAATGTGAACAAAACATGTGCTGCCAAAAACCTTAAGAAAACTAAGTGAGGGTTTGTAATTATACCACACTTCAAAAGGAGTTTTTTCTGTCAAAAGCTTTGTTGGGAGACGATTTTGCAGGAATACTGCTGTGCTAGCAGCTTCTGCCCAAAAAACTTTAGGCAAGTTCTTCTCATGTAGCATGCATCTAGCCATCTCCATTATGTATCGATTTCTTCTCTCACTAACCCCATTCTGCTCTGGAGTGTAAGGGGCTGTGAGTTTATGCTCAATGTCAGCTTCTTCACAATAAAGATTGAATTTTGTTGATGTGTATTCTCTGCTCCAGAGAATTCCAGCCACCTCTGATTTGAATTTCATGAAATAAATCCAGCACATTCGAGAGAAATCGTCAATAAACAGCAGGTAATATTTACTGCCATTTAATGATGGTGTGCTTAGAGGACCAGCCACATCGGTATGAATCAGCTGCAGCTTTTGGGATGATCTCCAAGTTGATCTCGGAAATGATTTTCTATTCTGCTTACCAAACTGACAAGCATGACAGTTCAATGTAATTTCAGTAAATGAAGGTATACCTCTGACAGCATCAGAATTCTTCATGGTAAGCATCCTTTGTTGATGGCAGTGCCCCAACCTTTTGTGCCATAACTTAGTATAATTGAGTTTTGTTGGGAAAGCATTATGCTCCTCCTCAAATGGCAGAAACGAGAAACTTTTGCTCTTCATTCTAACTTGTAGAATTTTACACCCAGCAGCATAAAAAATACAACAATGTTGATTTTCAAAAATCACCTTCATTCCTTTCTCAATTAATTGCCCCACACTCAACAAATTCTGATCTATATTAGGCACATAAAGAACATCTGCAATTGTTTTTGTACCTGAATTTGTTGTGATGGCAATTGTTCCCTTTCCCTTGGCTTCAATGCATTCACCATTTCCAATTCTGACTTTTGCAGCTTCTGTAGGCTGCAAATTTCAGAAAAGACTTTTATCAAAAGTCATGTGGTTGGTGCAACCACTATCAATTAGCCAATGGTCTGAGGTGTGGTTTGAATCGAGAAGCATACAACCACAAGCATCTGATCCTCATCATCTTGGTTCGTGACTTGAGCATCTTCTTCTTGTTTTTGATTTTTGAATCTGCAGATTATTGCCTCATGTCCTAGCTGATTGCACTTGCTGCACCTTGCATCAGGCCTCTTCCAGCATTTGAATGGTGGGTGACCACTCTTGTTGCAGTGTTGACAAGGTGGAAAATTCCTTTTAATAAATTTTCCTTTGTTGTAACCTTGATTTGGTTTAATGCTGCCTGAAGCTGCGTTCTTCCTGAAGAACTTCTTATTGTCATAGTCTGCAAATTTTGCTTGCAAAGCACCTTTAATTGCATGATCCTGCCTCATAAGCCTTCTCTGCTCCTGAGCTTGTAAGGCATTTAGCAACTCTGTCAATGTAATTTTTGATAGGTCTTTAGTATTCTCCAATGTTGTAATTGAAGCTTCATACTTTTCTGGTACTGTGACCAGAAGTTTTTCAACAATTCTGGAATCTGCAAATGATGTTCCCAGCAGCCTGACTCTGTTAGCAATCCCCATCAATTTGTCTGAGTACTCCTTTATAGTCTCAGAATCCTTCATCCTTTGCAGCTCAAATTCACGTATCAAGTTTAAGCTTTGCATTCCACGAATTCTTTCATCTCCTGCATATCCTTCTTCAAGTAATCCCAAACATCCTTTGCTGATTGAAGTGACATGATCCTGGTGAAAATGGTTGTCGAAACAGCAGCAAACAGACATGCCTTCGCCTTCGATTTCTTGGTCTTTCTCTCCTTATGACTTTTGATATGAGTCATAGTTGGATTATTAGGCAGTGGTGGCACCTCATAATCCTTTTCAACAGCTTCCCACAAATCTAAGGCTTCTAGGTGAGTTTCCATTCTTACTGCCCATAGTTGAAAATTCTCTCCATTGAAGATTGGAGGAGAATTATGGGTGAAACTTGATTCAGAATCCATCACAGGCCCTTCAAGAAAATTGCTCTGATACCAATTGAAAGAGTTTGAAAAGATTGAAAAGAAGTGAAAAACAGAATGCAGATTTTCCTTTGAACAGTGGAAGTTTTTTACTGTTTTATTGAACTGAAAATATCGTTGATTGCTCACTTGTTTCAGCAATCTTTACACGTTTAAATAGACTTGAAACAAACTGAAATTGTTGGTTTGTAGCACTACAATGTGCCACGTTCAGCTGACCACTAACATAAATGTACCATGTTCAGCTAACAACATAACTGACTCCTAAAGACTAGTTCACGTCCTGAAAACCAGCTCTAGTATTTTATTTCAGCAGAATTAAAATAACAAAGATAGACAATACTAAAATAAAACAAAGGCAGCAACTTAAGGCATAACTCCAACAAGATCTAACCTCTTGAGTGCCCTCAGCTTTTCTAATGATGGTACATGCCTTAACATATTACAACCAATGAGCAATAATAAAGTGAGACTCACCAATTTAGAGACAGAATTAGACAGTTTTGTGATATTTGTATAAGACAGATCAAAAACCTTGAGCCCACACAACTGCTCAACAAAATGAATCTGCTATAAATTGCAACTCTGAATTTTCACATAACAATAGAGTTGAAAGACCGGGATACCTTGGTGAATGGCTGGAAGGAATTTCTTCAATTTGGTTATGCAAAAGTGAAACTCTCATAAGATTCTCTGTCCACTCCTCTACATCTGGCAATTCTTTTAATTTTAAACCTGCTTTAACCATGCCTTGAGAGTTCTCTTGTTGTATTTGGATTGCCATGTCCCTAACCAAATCATGCATCTTGACACATCTGTACGTTTCATCTATTTCTAATAAGGAGACATTTGCAAGTCTATTAAGCATTGTGTGGCCCTCGTCAAATGCTGCTTGCTTGCTCCCCATTCTTTCAATTATTCCCTCGTCGATCAAAAAACCTATCAACTCCTCCCTTACAATATGATGTTCTTCAGGAAATAATGCACAGTATAAGAGACATTGTTGTTGTGCTAAATTAGTTGGTGGGAGAAACCACTGGTGGTGGCTTTGAAACACTCAGAGGGGATAAAACACACTGTTTTATTACAAAAAACTGAAGCTTACAATTACAACAAAAGCTTAACAATTACATGCCCTCTCTCTCTATTCTCTTTCTAGTGTTTCTCTCAATTCTCTCCACACATATAGCATAAGCTGGGCACTCTATTTATACACAAAATCAAAACAAGAAAATTCAACTTTCTAGGTGTGAAGGCGGCTGGCGGCTGTGGCGGCTGGTGGCTGGCGGCTGGCGGCTGCGGCTGCGGCTGGTGGTTGGTCGGTTGGTGGCAGCTGGTGGCTGGCTGGGCGGTGGTTGCCTTCCTTGACCTTCTAGATTAAGTTTAGATTCAACAAATCTCCCCTTTAAACTCAATCGAGGGATGTCATGCCAAGCATGAACACTTCTCCTTTCAATGCCTTCTCTCTGCTTGTACCCTTTATCCACTACTTTGGCTTTCGTCTTGTAGACCCTTTTGACACCTATTGCTTTCTTCTTTTCTGGTGGATAAGTCAGCTTCCAGGTATCTTTCTTGTCAATGGCATGTATTTCTTCATCCATTGCTTTAATCCATTTCACTTATGTGATAGCTTCATTCAACAGATGGAGGTTATACAGTTAAAACTTGTTCTTTACTTATTGATAGAATTGTGAATCCAGGGCTTAGAACTTTTAAGGCTTTGATATGGCAAAAAGGGGTCCCTCCTAAAGTTCAATCTTTTCTTTAGCTAGCTGTTCAGAATAGACTATGCACTATGGGTTTTTTACTTTGCTGTAATATAATCCTAGTTGATCAAGCCTTTTGTATCTTTTGTGAAAATGAGATTGAGACTTTAAATCATCTTCTCCTCCATTGTAGACCAATGTGGAAATTATGGATGAAATTCTTGGATTGGTGGGGTATTAGTGGTTGCCTTCTCTGCTGTGTGGATGATCTTTTACATCAATGGCCCAACCTAGTGTTTGGAAAATTTCAGCGTAAGGTTTGGTCTATGCTTTCTTGTTGTGTTAGCTAGAGTATAAGGCTTATGAGGAACAAGGTAATCTTCAATGATGGAACTGCGACCTTCGAAGACAGTTTCTCCTTAATTCTTTATCGCCTCTTAAATTGGCTCAAGTCTACAGATAAGTTCATGGCTACTAGCACTACTTTAATTATGGGACCTGAAGGTATTATAGATTGGTCTAACACCAAATCAAGGCTTTAAGCATGGCGTATCAGCTTCTTCAATCTTGATGTTCTTTTTCGGTTATGTATCTGTTGACTTTCTTTTCTTTTCTTTTTGTGTTTGCTTTTTGTTTTTGTGATTCTCTTTTTTTTTTTATGCTTTTCTTTCATGTATCTTGTTTTTGGCTACCTTCTGGTTAGCCCTTTCAATATATCGACTTATTCCAAAAATCTTATTCTTTCCCTTCGTTTCCTAGAGGGTTTGGATCAAGAGATGTTCCCACGGTTAAAAAGGGAAGTTTTTTTTTTCCCTAACTAATTTTGAATCTTTAGCTTCCCATTTTGTTCTCTCTTCTAAACATCATTAACCAACTACAATCCAGAAAAGCCAGAAAGTCTATCTGGGAGTTAGAAGGGATCCCAACCCCCCTCACGTCAGGAATAGTGAATCCCTGAACAAAACAACACATGGGATTCTGTTAATTTATATATGTTGAGGTATGTTTATGCCTTTCACATTATAAATCAAGAGAATTATCTTTAATATATATATATATATATATATATATTATATATATTGAGGGAAGTGATTAGAGATAAATATTGAGGATTAATGATAATTGCAATGAAGTATGAGTACATAACATCAAGGTGGAAGGCGCATGTTGAAAGAAAAAGGTTATTAGCTAATTATGGTCCAACGGAAGTGACTTTCAGTGGTAAATTTGGAAAGAGCATTACCATTCAAAATTTCCTCTGGAAATGGCTACTCGTACAAGTTAATGCTTGACAGTCATGTTAATCTCATTAAACTTATCAAGAAGACAACACATTGCATTTCCAGGGTGGTAGATGGGTATGACAGTTAAATGACAATGAGAACTTTACTTGTAATCTTCAAGTGTGATCTATTTACTATCTAATACTTTTGCATGTATGTGCTCCGCGTTCTTATATTCGAGATCTTGACCGCGGTTTTCAAAGATAATTTTCTTTGCTGATGAGCACAATTTGCAGGAAGAGGAGAAAAATGGTTGCATCTGCATTTGGCAAAGATCAAAGTGGGGGTTCAGCTACTCGTCCCACCGTGGAAGATCTCAAGTATCTGTTCATGGTCTAGGACAAACCCCCTAATTCATTCACCTTGCTTCTCATTGCCATCTATTTCTAACTCAACTAGGAAAAGAGTCTGGGGCAAGTGAAACATGAATTTTGACCAGTTAGGGAACCAATGGCTGGACTTGTGAATGCTTGCCCATGTTGTAGCTCAAATCAAAACCGTGGGGGCTGGCAACTTTTTGGGTGTTTTCTTTTTTGTTTTCTGAGAGCCATGACTGGCATTGTTGTTCTCTCATCAAGTAAGAATTCATATCCATTCCAATAGTAAGCTCTATTATTTTTGTGATAAGCTGCCAGCTTCGTCCATTTTCTTGATTTATGACGAGTATATTTATCTGCGAAAGACAACAGAAAATTGTGCAGGCCACACGTTTATCCACAATCCAGCAGGACAAGCACTATTCTGCAGAAGCTTTAAATGACCAATCCATGGCTTTCTTCAGTCTTGGAGGTTCTACTGCATGTACAATTGTTAAAAAAGCCAATTTTTTATTAGTCTTGGAAACAGAAACAATACTAAACTACAAAATGCAGAATGGTATCATTGAATATACAGAGGGAATTTTTTAAAAAAAATGAGACTGCTTCGTAGTTTCTGCAGTATTCACAAGATGAGCTGTGCTATCCATTTTCAAGTAATACAGGAAAGCATGCATAATAAGTAGTGGATATAAACTTTGAATGTACAGTAAGTATATTCAATGAATGCGATTATTATATTTTCAAGAATTTAGCAGCCTTAAAAACTAAAACATTTTTAATCATCATAAAAATGTTTGATTAAACTATTTTATTCATAAAAAATTAAAATCCCAACTTACTTGTACACGTGTACCCTCTATACTATGTCGATTGTTGGGACATGAGAAATCTTGGGCCACTCACAGCCGTTCTCCTTTCTACAATTTTCTGAGAGATGTGGACATCCCCCCAATACCCGCAATCCCTTCAGTTTGGAGAGGCGTTGAATGGTTGTTGAGCTTGGCAGATACTTAAGATTCTTACAATTATCAATCCCAAGATATCGAAGAGAAGAAAGGTTGGCCAACCAATCTGGCAAAGCTTCCTCAAATCCCTCTCCCCTGAAATCACATATTTCCAATCTCTCAAGGGCAGTGAGGTGTTGGAGTTGATGCGGTATACTCTTCAGTTTATCCCATCCACTCAAGTTGAGGTGTTGAAATGAGTTTAAAACTCCTATAGGAAAAGCCTCCAGCTCCTCTGAGAAACCACCGATGGCCAATTCCTTCAGTTGGGTGAGGCCGCCTAAGCAATCATCGTCTGGGAAATTACTCAAACTCCGACACCCACTGACTTCTAAATAAACAAGAGAAGGCAACATGCCAATCAATACTGCTGATCTTATCACAACCTCTTATCTCTAACCTTCGAAGGAAAGACAATTCTTGTAAATCACTGATATGGATAAGCTCCCTGCAATCCCATATGTACAATTCCTCTAGAGATGTGCAACATTGTAGTCCACTCGGAAGAGCTCCCAATTTCAAATTATACATCGACAATATCTTCAAAGAATATTTCAATTCTTGAAAATCACCGGGGATTGAGATCAACTCAGGGCAGCCATCTATATCCAATTTCACCAGAGCTGTGCAATGTTGTACGCTTGGAATGGATGCCAGCTTTGGACAATCCTCTATGCTCAAAAATTGAAGAGACGTGAAGCCATGAAATTCACCAGACAAATATCTCAGTTCCTCACATCCTGCAATTTCAAATTCTACAAGAGATGAAAGGCCGCATATTGGAATGCTTGTCAACTTGCCACACCACTCAATGCTCAACTTTTCAAGACAAGGAAATACTTGATCACCTTCTCCACACGGTACCATCCATTCTTCAAGACCATCCAGACCCAACAGCCTGAGTTCTTTTAGTGCTGGAAACAGTACTTCTTCGCTGCCACTGCTACTGTAGAACTCATTGCCTATACATATCACATTAGGCATTCCACTCATCTCTAGAATCTCAAGGCGAGAAAAACATCCAAGTATTGGGAGTTGTCTGCAGTTGCTGCAATCTTTCAATCTCAGCACCATCAGATTATTGAGCTGCAACATAGACATCCATGATGGGAACTTTTCACCACAGTAACCCTCAATTGTTAAGCTTCTTATGTCTGGGTGAGGCTGGAGAGCATCCAGCACATCCTCGATGTTAACACTGCTGTTACCTTCATCACTCCATTTAAACACCAATTTGTTCATTCTTTTTTCACGCAGTTTTGCCTTCTCGGCATCTTCTCTGTCTCTCACTCGCTCAAGACACCATATCTCCAATTCTCCTCTTAGCTCATTCAAACATCTCAGCTCTTCAATTTTATGATCTGGACCCACAACGAAGATTGGCAACGTTTGTAGACGTGTTAAGAAGCTCACATCAGCTGGCACTAGGTTTTTATCATTAAAATGAAGGTGTCTCAAGCTGACTAAATTTCTCATTTTCTTGGGAAGCTTTTGAAGCCGAAAACAATCAGTGAATCTTAATGTTTCCAAATGGTAGAGCTTTGTGATGGATTCTGGTAATGCTTTGATATTTGTTTGTGAGACATCAAGATATCTCAAATGTCTCAGCTTGCAAATTGAATCTTGTAATTTTGTGATATTAGACCGTTGCAATTTGAGAGTTCTCAAGCTTTTGAATTTCCAAGACTGATTCTTCAATACATCAACCATTGAGAAAACAGTACGCAACTTTCTAGCATCAACCGCTTGAAATGTTGACTCAACATGCCCACAAGAAATGAGATTGAGATGAAGAACATGAGATGCACCATCAACAGCCGAATCCGGCTCTGGATTTAACGTTTCTGCTTTTGAGACCTGTAATGCAAGATCATGCACAAGATCATGCATCTTGCAACTTGTTACCATCCCATACTCATTCCTTTCAACATCTTGAAAAAGGGAATTTGCAAGCAAGTCGTTGAAATACTTGTTGCCCATGTCTTCCATCCTCTGATTTGATGGCCCAAGAAAACCTTCACCCATCCAAAGTTGAATTAGCTCTTCCCTTTCAATTTCAAAATCTATAGGAAAAATGGAACAGTATGCAAAACATTTTTTCAGTGATGGAGATGACAGGTGATCAAAACTGAATCTCAATATATCCAAGGCTTCATTTCCATCAGTGGAATGCCAGAATCTATTGCTTAGAATTGACTCCCACTCCTTTGTCTCCTTTTGGCGCAGTGTTCCTCCCAAAACATTAGCAAGCAATGGAAGCCCCCCACATTTCTTTGCAATCTCTTTTCCAATAGATTCCGAGTCTGCAGCTAATGGTGCTCCGCCACCGCCACTCACTTTTTGCTTGATAATGGACCAACATTCATCATCTGATAGTTTTTCTGGCTCCAGCTGAATCCCATGAGAAGTCTCCATCATGCTTGCTACTTCCTTAATGCGGGTTGTAACAACAACAGCATTCCCATTTTTTGCTTTTAATTTTTTAACAACCCCATCCTTCAAACCATTCCATTTATTACGATTACGATTCCACACATCATCGAGAACAAGAAGAAATGTTTTATCTTCCAGCTGTTTCTTAAGGTTTTGAAGAATTGCATCAATATTCTCCAACGCCCCCGTAGTTTTATCTATCGTTTGCAACATTTCTCGTAAAATCTTCACTTCATCAAAATGATTAGAGACACAAACCCATATTGTTTCATCAAAAAGCTTTCTTTCCTTGACTTCTTTATAAACATTCTTTGCTATAGTAGTCTTTCCGAGGCCAGCCATCCACACTATAGGAACAACCGAAAGGACATGTTGGGATTTGGTCATCCGAGTCAGCCATTCCACAACTTTAGAGACATCATCCTCCCTTCCTACTACAACTGCTGAGGTGTCAGCTGAACTGTCAAGGAAGGAATCTGTCTGCCGGGGTGGATCTCGCCTAACTTCAGGACGATTTGCCAATCCAAGATCACCGCCAAGTTTCAGGATTTCATCTAAGGCTCCATGGATCCTCTTAACTTTATGACCCATTTTCCAACGGAACACAATAGGTTATGGAGTGAAACAAGATCACATACCTTTCCCTTCTGTTCATAATCAAACTCGTCTAGAACATCTTCAGCATCATGAGCTACATCTTGAAGCTTATCCAGCCAACGCTTCACACCATCTTCTGTCGCTGGCCTTGTTGCTGCATCTCGCAACACAGCTCGAATCATGGTCAAAGAATCTACGAGGTTTTGCAGCTGTCCATTCAGTCCCCAAGCAAGTCCGATCCCTTCAGCAGCTATGGAAATCATCCTTCGCAAAGACTCCTCCACGGCAAACGTAAGAAGAAGTTCTGCTGCCATATTGTCTTGTTTTTGTTTGGGAAATCAAAGAACGGGAAAGAGAGAAGTATGCTGTGAAATATTAAAGAGAAAATGAAGGGTGTTTTGGAATGGTGATCAGATACATTCAACTTTAAAACAGAGGGCAGTTGGCATTAATTGATTGATTGCAGGTGGCAGCATCTTCCACGAACCACTACTGTCAAATTTGCAATGCCAACGCTAAGAAAATGACCTTTCCTTTTTTTTTTTTTTTTTTTGATAGTAAACGAGATAATTATATATTAATAAATAAAGCAGCCCCATCAAGTAAGTGGGGCTGAAAGAAAGATAGAATACAATGGGAATATGAAGAAAGAAAAGACCAAAGTGAAGAGGGACTTAATTAGTTAGTCCAGTTCATAATACATTCAGGATTTCTAAAAAGATTTGAACCTGTATAGCTGAAATTTGTAACTGAGGACTTCAACCAGAAAGCCAAACGGTGAAAAGTGAGATCAAAAATCATATCCCAATCAGGAGCCTTGGATTCGAAGATTAGGCGGTTGCGCGCTATCCAAATTGACCAATACAGACCTTTACAGAGGAGGGTAATAGCACGTCGCTGAAATTTTCCATTAATCAATCCAGACCATTCCTTCAGATTTTGATTTGGGTCTTTGTGCAGACAACCTGAGCACCCGAACCATTTAAAGAAACGACCCCAAAGAGACCATGTTATATGACACCAATGGAAAAGATGATTAATTGTCTCGGTTTCCTTGCAGCAGAATGGGCAGTGAGATTCCTCATAATTAATGATTCTCCTCTCAGCTAAAAAACTTCTTGTACTCAAACCTCCATGAAGAAGAAGCCAAATGAACACATCCACTTTTAGGGGGGCATAACCATTCCATAGCAGAGTAAGGGAGTGATTATTTTCAGTGGCCGATAGACTATCAAAGAAGAGGCGACCTGATTGAGCTGAGTACATGCCAGAGCTGTGGAATTTCCATAACTTGCAGTCTGCACCATCTGAGAAAAGGAGACCACGCTGCACCTCTGCGATCAAGCTCTCCCTCTGGCAGATCTCACGAGGCCGAAGGGTTCTTCTCCAGGATAGGTTTAAAGATGCATATGTCAAATTGTATATATCTGCAAGGCTGGTGTTTTGCTGCAAGGAGAGGTTATAAAGTCTAGGGAATAAGAGCTGGAGATTGGTTGCAGAGCCGAGCCAAGAGTCAGTCCAAAACCGGATGTTCCTCCTGTCACCCACCTTGAACCCGACATTTGCATGTAAAAGATTGGCTATGTTTTGTGTTGAGAAGATTGCCGAAACAATGCCATGCCAAGTTGGGGATAAAGAACCTGCAAACTCAGGGATACCATTTATAAAGTGAGGTCGGTATTTTAGAAGAATGTGTTCTTGCCAGCCTCCTGCCACTCCATTGTCTAGATTCCATAGCCATTTAAAGAGCAAAGCCAGATTTTTGTTATGGATGGATCCCAGCCCGAGACCACCAGAAGATTTATCCTTTATTACCTTGTGCCAAGCCACCTTAAAAAGGCCATGAGAAGTTGAGCTTCCTTTCCAAAGGAAAGACCTGGTTAGAGAAGAGATGGCTTTAGTAACACCCTTTGGCATAGCAAAAACTGACATGTAAAACAGAGGAAGAGAGCTCAAGACTGATTTAATTAGACATAACCTTCCCGCCATGCTCAAAAAATTCCCTTTCCATGTGAGTAGCTTTGCTCTGATAGTGGACAACACTGGTTTCCAAGTAGAGAGTCTGTTAGGATTGGCTCCAAGAGGTAGTCCAAGGTACCTAATCGGGAAAGTATCACTACGACAGAAGACTGAGTTCGCCAGGCTAGAGGTGTAGTCGTTGTCCAAGTTGATACCTATTAGTGAGCTTTTATAGAAGTTAACTTTCAGTCCGGAAATGATCTCAAACCAACATAGAATCCTCTTGGCATGTAGAAGAGAGGGAAAATCATTTGGCAAGAAAATTAGAGAGTCGTCGGCATATTGCAAATGAGTTAAGTAATGTCTTGGGGTAGTCTGTAAGCCTTTGAAGTAACCTGAAGCTGATGCCCTATTGAATAAAACTGTCAATCCCTGAACTGCGATGTCAAATAGGAATGGAGAGAGTGGGTCCCCTTGCCTGAGACCCCTCTCCAAACTAAATTCTCTACTAGGAGAACCGTTTATCAAGATGGCTAATTTTGAAGTGGATAAGCATTCGAATATCAGCTTCCTCCAGTGTGAGCCAAAACCCATGTATCCCATACTTGTGTCAATATGTTCCCATAAAATTGAGTCAAAGGCTTTATGGAAATCTACCTTCAATAAGAGGCCATGCTTCTTCTTGCTGCGTACACCATGGACAACCTCATTTGCTATCATGAACCCGTCTAGAATCTGACGCCCAGCAATAAATGCAGACTGGTTAACACTGATCACATCTGTCATGACATGTCGAAGCCTGGTGGACAGTAGCTTTGCCACTATTTTGTATAGCCCGTGTATCAGGCTTATCGGACGAAAATGGGAGAATATGCTCGGCTCCTTTAATTTCGGAATCAGAGTTACAAAAGAAGAGTTGATACCCTTTGGAAGTTTACCAGTTCTGAAAAAACTTTTAACCAGCATAAAAACCTTTGAGCTGATGATATTCCATACCTTTTTATAAAAACAAAAGGTAAAACCATCGGGGTCAGGGGCTTTGGAACCATCACAGTCCCACACAGCTTGCTTCACTTCTTCCATTGAAGGTGGTCTTTCTAACCAAATTGATTTGGCTTCTGAAATTTTAGAGAACCCCGAGCCTCCCATTTCAATTCTTTTACATGTTGGTTTGCAAAACAAGGATGAGAAGAAGTTGACAGCGCCTTCTTTTATATCATTTGAGGAGACTAGATGACTGCCATTATGTTCAATCTTACTAATGTAGTTGCGGCCCTTCCTTAGACTTGCTGATATGTGAAAAAAACGAGTGTTCTTATCCCCCATTTTACACTAGTTTTGACGAGAATTTTGCCTCCACATATCTTCCACCCTTCTGTTAACCTCCCATTGCTCAGAATTCAGCCCATGGAGCTTTGTTTTTTCGGTCTCCGACAAGGGACGCACTTCGCTTAAGTTTTCAAGTGTTGTGATGGAGTTCTGGATGTCTGCAAGTTTTAGATTTTGATCCCCGAAAGTGGATTTATTCCATTGTCTCAGCTTTTTTCCCATGTTCCCCAACTTCTTAATCAAACTAAACTCACCTGGAAATTCCTTGCAGCTTTCAGACCAGAGGGCCTCAAAATCTGTTAAGAAAGAAGGGTGCGACAGCCAGCAATTTATGAAATGAAACGGCTTCCACCCCCAGTCTACCTCCGGGCTTTGGAGAAGCAGCTGACAGTGATCGGACAGCCCTCTAGGGTAGCGGCAGAGAGATAGAGACGGGAACTGTAGATGAAAATCCGGGGAAGCGAAAGCTTTGTCAATGCGGCTCATAGAACCACCCCTAAACCAAGTGAACCGATGCCCTTGCAAATTGAATTCAACCAGTTCACAGTCTGATATGAATTCAACCAGTTCACAGTCTGATACACAACATGAGAAGAAAATGACCTTTCCTTCTCATGTTGTGTATCCAAATCCATCCAAGCCTGTAGACAACTTTAAAGCAGAGGGTCCCTCCCTCTCCCTATATTGTTTTTGAATTCCCCCTCCAAAATGTTTCTTCATTTCATCTTCTCATTTTCTAATCAATGTGATGAGATTGCTCACCAGATCTGTCATATGAAGTCATACATCAACCACTTCTTCAAGGCTCTCATTTTATATTAGTGAAATGGGAAAAAAATTACCAGTGAACAACATAATCTTCCCCAGCAACTCATTGTATCCATGAAAAGGATACTGTGAAATGAAGCGTGTTTTGGACTGATGAGATACATTGAATATTAAGCAGAGAAAGTTGGCAGCATCTTCCACGAACCACTGCTGTAAATTCTCCATGGTATGTGTTTGTGTGTTGACATTGTTTTTAAAATATTTTTTTATATTTAAAACTTATTTTAGATATTTATATATCAAAATAATATAAAAACATTAAAAAATTAATCTAAAATAAAAAAATTATAAATCGGATAATTTAAAATTTATTTTAGATAGTTATACATAAAAAATTCCTTGATGTTTGATGCTCTTGAAGTGTTGAATAGTGTCTTATTTCACTTGTTTGATAATTCAGTATTATTGTACTGAATATTTAAGATTTTTCACATTCTAAGTTAAATTTTATTTATTTATTTTGCTCGCGTCAACCCATTAAATTTATAATCATGAACATGAGCATAAGATTAAAATAATTAAACATAAAAAAATAAAAATAAAGGTATGAAAACTAACCTCCAATAAATCAAATGCATAAAGATAATATTTTTTTTTTTTTAAAAGCCTAAGATATAGATCAGATTCAACAAAATAGTGAGATAGATTTGTAAAAAAAAATACAATAAAAAAAATCTCATGAGCTAGGGACCAACCACATAGAAAACAAACTCTAAAAAATAAAAAAGCAAAATTATAAATTAACAAAATAATGAGGGATGGATTTGAAAAAAAAATGTAATATAAAAGGCTTCAAAACAAAATAATAATAATAATAATAAAAAATAATAATGATTAAATTTGATATAAAAATATTTTGAAATCAAATGTTAAAAGAGTAAATTGAAAATAAAATTTAATTAGAAAAAATAATTAAAAAATAGTAATTAAAAGAATGACAGGTATGAAATTGAAGAAAAAACTTTAAAAATAAAATAAAATATATAACAATTAAAAATATAAAAAAATAAGTTAAATACAAAAACCAAATAAAAGTATAATTTTACATTTTTGTTAGGAGAAGAGAGACCAAATAAGGAGGAGAAGATAAAAGATGTGGTGGAGGCCAAACCACACATCTGTCACAGGCATGCGTGACACCATTGAGAAGATGACAGCGTCCTCCTTTGAATGCTATTAAAGTTTTTTACACGATATAAAATTTTAATATAAATTTAGATTGTAAAAATAAATAGTAAAATCATAAAATTATAAGAAATTTTTTTAAATGCCATATGTTTAATAATTCAAAAATCAATTTAAATCAATCATGTAATTAATTCAAAAAAACTCATCCATGACAAACAAACCTTGTCTGTGAGTGGCCAAAAAGCTCCAACTTGTACTTCTCATAGCAGACATGAATATGGTCATGATACAATTCCGTTAAGTTAGGTATAAAGCTTTAAAATGCCAAATGGATCAGTAACGGCGAGTATACACGCAGACGTTATATTACTATTATTTTCTATCAATTTATGAACAAGGCAAAGTGCAAAACATTATAAAATACATGGCTTTCAGTTCACTTGAGCCAGCTATGTGTTAAATAAAGATGTTTTTTCAAAGATATTTAAAAAAATGATAATGATTGTTTTTTAAAAATAATTTTTATTTTATTTTAAAAAAATTATTTTTAATATTAATATATCAAATTTAAAAATATAAAAAAAATTATTTAATTTTTTTCAAATTTTACAAAATATAATTGCACAACCTTGCAAAACATATCTTAAAACAGACATGCCAGCAACATCTGCAATTATCTTTAACTATACTCCAAAAATCATTTTCAAAAAATGATAGGTGTAAAATTAAAGAAAAAGCTTTAAAAATAAAATAAATATATAACAATTAAAAATATAAAAAATAAATATATCCTCTTTGAATGTCATTAAAGTTATTTACATGATATAAAAAATAAAATATAAATTTAGATTGTAAAAATAAATAGTAAAATTATAAAATTATAATTTGTTTGTAAATATCATGTGTTCAATAATTTAAGAATCAATTTAAATCAACCATATAATTAATTTAAAAAACCCATCCATGAAAAATAAACCTTGTCTGTCAGAAGCTAAAAAGCTCCAACTTGTACTTCTCATAGCAGACCTTGAATATGGTCATGATACAATTCCGTTAAGTTAGGTATAAAGCTTAAAATGCCAAATGGATCAGTGACGGTGGGTATACATGTAGACGTTATCGTATCTAAGAGAATAATAATGCTTGTTTTTTAAAAATAATTTTTATTTAAAAATATATTAAAAAAATATTTTTATTTTATTTTTTAAAAAATATTTTTAATATTAATATATCAGATTTAAAAATATAAAAAAAAATTAATTTTTTTTCAAATTTTACAAAATAATAATTGCACAGCCTTGCAAAACACACCTTAAAACAGACATCCCAGCAACAACTGCAATTATCTTTACCTATACTCCAAAAATCATTAATGTTATTTTCAAAACTCTTACTTTGGACCCCACCTAGACCAAGATGCATTGCATCCTCACCGTCCATCCAGATCTAAATATCTAATGTACGGCACTGCAGCAATGTATTTGTTTTTATTAAATTCGTAAAAACGGTTTCAAACTCGTGATTTCACTTTATTTTACCTGATTTTAACATAATTTTATATGTTTTCGAGTTTTTAAAATAATTTTATATATTAAATATGTATTGGCTCATAATATAATTTTATGAATCAACTCGTACTAATAACAATTAAAGGTTTAAAAGTTGTTTTACTGTTCATTTTAAAGGCGCAAAGACAGCTTAAGTATTTTTGTTCCCCAGTGAATAACACAATGACGAATTTGTCAAATAAAAGAAGACAAAAATACCTCCAGAGCAAGCTTAAGTATTTTTGCTAGGAGGATAAAAAAATAATTACAGTATTATGATGAACATTACGATGTGTCCCAGTGCTACAAGAATTTTACCATGGCAATCAGTTTTTTTTTTTTTTAATTAATATTAATAATTGCTCATCTGTTAAATCTTCTTCATCTGTGCTACAAGATATTTAAAACTTTTCACATTCTTAGTTAAATCTTCTTCATCTGTTCCAATAAACTAATTCTGATTAATTGTATCACCACCTCCGATTGTAGCTGTTGGAGCAGAACCTAATTCTAGAGAGGAAAAAGAGTGGTCAGATTTTGATAGAGAAGAAAAAAATCTTGATTGACTACAAATTTGATTTTAATATGGACGAGCTACTTTTAATTACAAGAGTTTCACATGAAAACTCCATAAAGGGACAGATGATATTGCCGCTGCTGGTTTCTGGTAATTTTAATTCTGGTAATCCTCTCAATTCCATATTTCTTAACTTTGGGAATTTGAATTTGATATTGCCGCTGCTGGTTTCTTCACCCATAACCCCCTCTTCATCTGGTCTTGTTCCACCTATTATCTCCTCCATCTTCTCACAACCTTCAACTATAATCTCTTCTAATTTTACAAGGTTTGGCAGCAGGACAAGAGGGAACAACTTCTTCATACTACTACATCCAAAGCAAAAGAACTTCTTAAGACCAGAAAATATACCGTTGTAAGATGGAGATGGTAGTGGAGCAGAGCGGAACCAAGAAAATGAAACCAAGCTCTCCATGCTATTGCAACTAACAATGTTGATAGCCTCCAGTTCAGTTGCATTCTTTATTAGAGATAAAAAATCGCATAAACTTGTTGCATCATCATAACCATCAATGTCCAATCGTTGAATGTCCTTTGGAAACATGACCTGAAAACCTCCGTCTCTGTCGATACTCAAGTTACCCCAAACAATTGTTTTCCTTCTGGAAACATCATAATCATAATAATAATCATAATCATAATTATCCAGTGGTCCTGCAAAAATTTTGTATGTGCTTAGTGATTTGGTTTCATCCCGAGATTTGAGATACTCCACGTAGTCTGAGTAACCTTCAAAATAGCATTCCAAACGTTCCAACTTCCTCAAGCATGCCACTTCCTTACCTTTAACTGTTATCGGAACATATTCTGCTTTTCTATTATTAGTTCTAGGAATCCACTCCAATACAAAGACTTGAAGGTGAGAGAGCTTAGGTAACAACCCATTAGGAAACTCCTTTTCACCACATCCCATCATTCTAAGATACCTCAGGTTGCATAGACATTCCATGCCTTGAGGCATCTTTTCAAGTGCCCAAGTACAAGAGAGATCTAACCTCTTCAGTGTCCAGAGCTTTTCTAATGATGGTACATGCCTTAACATATGACAATCAATGAGCACTAATGCAGTGAGACTCACCAATTCAGAGACAGAATCAGGTAGTTTTGTAATACCTATATAAGACAGATCAAGAACCTTAAGTCCATGCAACTGCTCAAAAAATGAATCTGCAATAAATTGCAACTCTGAGTTTCTACATAGCAATAGAGTTGAAAGACTGGGACACCTCGGTGAATGGCTACAAGGAATTTCTTTAATTTGGTTTTGCATCATTGAAACTTTAGTAAGATTCTTTGTCCACTCCTCTGCATCCGGCAATTCTCTTAACTGTACACCTGCTTTAACCATGACTTGAGAGTTCTCTTGTAGTATTTGGATGGCCATGTCCCTAGTCAAGTCATGCATCTTGATAATCCATTTCCCAGTACTTTTACTTTTCATTTTACTTTCCAATAGGCAGACTCTTTCGAGTTTATTCAGCATCGAGTGGCCTTTGTCAAATGCTGCCTCCCTACTTTCCAGCCCTTTTATCACTCCCTCGTCAATCAAATAAGCTATCAAATCCTCTCTACGGATCATGAAGTCTTCCGGGAATAATGCACAGTACAAGAAGCATTGTTGCAGTTCTGACTCCTTTAAGTGCATAAAACTAAATCTCAGTACGTGGAATACCTCAGGCTCCATATCATCTTTCCTTATTCTTGATTGTTTCAGGTCCTCTAAAGCATTCCTCCACTCACATCTGCCATCCACTCCCCTCATGGTTCCGGCCATTGTTATAATTTCAAGAGGCAAACCAGCACATTCACTTGCAATAGATCTTGCAATTTCTTCCACTTCTGGAGGAATACATCCATGTACCTTCATGAACAGAGCCCAAGCTTCTTCCATTGAAAGAGGCTCCACTTTGATTGTCTTCTGGCAGAACATCCGCTGACAAACTCCAAATGATCGAGTTGTAAGAATTAGTTTGCATCCCTTCACTTTGATAGGAATTCCCACCTTATTATAATCAAAACAGTCCCACAAATCATCTAAGATGAGAACCCACCGCTGTTTCTCAATTAATGCTTTTGACAGATTTGCAGCCCTTTTCCTCTCGTTGTCTTCATTTGAAAGATCTAAATGAAAGTATTTTGCAATAAGATTCTGCAATTTATAAACACTGGAATCCTGCGATACCGTGATCCAGTGAACATGAGGATAAGTGTCACGTTCTTGTAGAAGCTGATTGTAGATATGTGTGAGCAATGTTGTTTTGCCCACACCCCCCATCCCGTAAATGCCAATTCTTAACGAGGCTTCAATATCATTCATTATCCACGACCGGATAGCATTCTTATTATTTTCAAACTCTCCACCTATTAGTTCTTCAGTTAGAAACACATCTCGTCCGCTCTCATCGCCAACAGGTTGAAGACCTTCACGAGAGCTATCTCTCACAACAGGCTGCAAATGTTCTCTAATCATATTCTCCACATCAATCATCATGACATCATTGTTGACTGAGGAAGAAGATGGTTGATCATAATGCCTTTCAAGGCCAAAACACAGTGGATCTGTTGGTTGGGACAAATCTCCTCTAGGCTCATCTTCATTAACTGTACGCCTCTCAGGAGAGCCACCTCTCACAGGAAGCTGGCTCGATTCCATGATCGTGCCCTCAATCCTATAATCTTCCACGGACAAAGGTAAGTTCTCCTGAGCATTTCTTTCACACTCTTGCTCCACTTGTTCACCAGGGATCAGGTCTCTAGGAAAACTAGAAACCCTATCAAGCGGAAAATTTCCAACCATGTTCACTAGTGGAGGACAAAGTTGATCTTCTTGAGGCTCATCGTGATTAACAAGTGGCCTCTCATGAGAACTACCTCTTACAACAGGCTGCCCAGTTACTCTCTCCAGATGTTGCCCTTGTGGTGCCACATTGTCGACTTCAACATGTAAGCTAGCAGGTAATGGATCTCCTGGAGTCTCATTTGTGTTGCCTGTAAGCCCTCCAGAAGAGCTAGCTCCTGCACCCGGCTGCGCTACTCCTCCAGTCCCATTCTCTATATCATCCTCCATTAACCATCTACTGAACTCTTCCACACTTCTTCCAAGTGGGTGACCCATTCTATCCGCTGCTTGTGTCGTTCCTGCATCTCCTGCCAAATTGTCGACTTCATTGTTTTGTTCTTGTGGAGTGGTTGAAATGGCATTATCATTAAAATTGCTTGAACTTGCTATGCCTTTATGTCTTTTGTTGCCACCATGCACAGCTTGAAAAGCTGCTTCTTGAACGTCTTCAGGCACTTGTCTACAAATTGCAACACCACGCCCTTGGACTCCTGACAAATGCCATTTGATCCTCGTAACGGAAGTAGCAGCAGCAAATTTATAGCCACAAAATTTACAGTTGAAACGACCATCATCCAGCTTCTCAACACGATCCCAAAATGGATCATTCGGTCTAGCCATTTCACCGCTTCCTTCTTTGGCCCTTCAAACATCAAATAAAAAATTGTCAAAAGTAACGCATAAAAAATGGATGTTGAATTAATTGGAAAATAAGAACTCAATCTTGAAATGAAAATTTAGAGGAAATCATTATTTTTTAAATAAGTCTGTGGCACTGATGCACCCTTCCTTTTCATAAACTGTAGTAATGAGTCGGTCACTTATCCTCTTTGTTCTCTCTACAGCATTGTAGCAACTGTGCGGATGCGGACCTCCCCAGTGTGATGACTTGTGCCAATTATCTGAAGTTGCCACCTTACTCGTCAAAAGTAACATTTATTTCCTCTCTATCTTCTGTGGACTATGAATATACAAGTTTTTTTATGCTTATATTTTTGCAGGACAAGATGAAAGAGAAACTTCTGTATGCCATAACAGAGGGTCAAGGATCATTCCACCTCTCGTAGCCATCACTGGTACATAAATTTAGAATTTGTAACTATTAGACTAGGTGCTTTTGCATATAGGTAAAAGAATGAGTGCTGATAGATGGTGGTGGGTATAATGGGTTTTACAGGAATTGGAGAGGAAGCTCCTCTATTTGCAGGCTACATTTGGTGGGATGTGTACATAAATGGAAACCCGGTAGTTGATTTACTCAAGGTTCCGGAAGCTGTACAGAGAGGAGGAAATGATTTCTGTTAGATGGGCTGCCCCGTGTGCTAACACTTCATATGCACAAATCACTGTATCTTAGATTTAGGTAACTCTTCCTTCTGGTGCACTGAACAGTTTTATAGCTATCTCTTGCCCATTGAAGAATTGTGTACGAATCAAACTAATAAGAATCAGACTGTACGAAGAAACCCTTATTCAGGCAATGTAAAAAGGTTTGAAACTTTTTAAGGAAGCTAATGGAAATTCCATTGGTTGTTAGAACCTTACTATTCACAACTCGAATATCTCGATTCATTGACGATTACAAGCAACTCAAACACATAATTTAAAACAGATGGTATGAGTCCATGGAAGGCAGAATTTAAAACCTTTCCTTTGGTAAATCTTTCTATTTGAAACTCAAACCAATTATAAATTAAATTTTCATAAGAGAAAGGAAAGTGACAACAGTGATTTCCATATTGTTGGGATTATTACTTTTTTTTTTTTTTTTTATTAAAGCCAGGAGATCTGGTAGTTGAAGATAGCTTATGTTTAATAACTTGGTATTTTTCATTTGTTTTAGAAGCATGCAGTATGTAATCATCCTTGGATAATACTGGCAATTAAAAGTCGGACTCCATTGCATCCTTAGAATTTTCCATCTGGTGAATGTATTCCCATCAGCTTAAAAATCAATCTCTGCCTTTGACTCCCAATACTTGCATATCCAAACCTGGAGGAAGAGGAGGAGGCGGAAGAGTGAGGGGGCAAAGAAAACGACACCGCCTTCTTCCTCTTAGAGTATGCGGGTTTTCTCGGTGCCTGGTTTCCAGAATTTGGTGACATATTGTTTTTATTATTTTTTAATACAACAAATAAATAAATGTAAATCAGTTCAATATAATTCTTTCCCAATATTACAACTAATAATGATTTTTTAAAATATATTTACCAAGAAAATATGCAATAAGGCAATTGTTATGCAATTCTGATCTATAATAGGGAGATTCAGATTCCAAAACCAGACTTTCTCACCGTACACAAATAACCATCTTTCGAAACAAATCTTGAATCTAGCGGATATAAAAAATTATCTTTAACAAAAAAAATCCTAAAAATAAAATCACATATAAATTCTTCATTATTAATTATTGGTTTTGTAAATTTTCATTTGTTTCAAATATTAGGGACCCAATTGATGAGTTTTGTTTTACCTTGCTCTTCTTGATGATGTCTTGGCTGACGTTGTTTTTTCATATTATCTGTAAATCCACCTGGAATCTAATATATGTATTAAGAGTTTGTTTTGGTAAAGTAATGCAAGTGATTTTTTAAAAGTGTTTTTTTTTAATTAATATTAAAATAATTATTTTAGATTATTTATTATTTATTTTTTATATTAGTATTATTTTGGATTATTTATTATTTATTTTTTATATTAGTATTATTTTAGATTATTTATTATTTATTTTTGATATTAGTATATCAACATTATTAAAAATAAATCTAACAAAAATAATTAATTTTTTACATTACTAATCCAAATAAGAATTTGGAAGCTGGAATAAGAAAACTCAAGAAAAAGAATTTTTATTTGTGTTTGGCTTGCATATGTGAACTATATATGCAACAAGTATTTACGAGTTAATTTGTGAAATTAGGGATAAATTAACTGCAATGTATTATTAAAATGGATCTATTTATTAAAGATAAGAAATCATCTCGATATATAACAAATTTGTTAAAAATTTAGAATTTGCTGTAATTAACTAAGTTCTAAAACCATCTACTTTGGTGTAATTTCATGTGATTATCCACAAGATTATCATTTTATAGCTAATAATGTCAGCCCACAAGAATTCCAGCAGCACTTGTAATGTTGATGAAGATTTTATTTAGGTGCTGTGAACTGGTAGGAAGCATAAGAAATGTTTATCACTTGCAAAAAAAATAAAAAATAAAAGGTAAAATCATATTATAATTGACAATAAAAACTCTCTTAAACTAATTCCCTCGTACTATTTAACTTTTGTTATTATAAAAATTAAAGCGAAGAAAAGGCGTATTACATTTCTGTAAAGTAATCAGTTTTCCAATATCAGGTGAATGGGTCACTTCATACTAAACAGTTTGAATGATTCAAAATCAATACTTAAAGCCTCGACAGGACAGATCAGTCTGCCAACTTTCATGCAATGAACTGCTCACATTGTCAGACAGCCTTTAATCAATAAAGAATGAAATGCTTTTAATTACTATATACAATTAGAGACCTCGAGCACTAACAAGAATTCTTAGAATGTTTGCAAACTTATCTTGTATGATTTGAATGGAAGAGCAACTGCAATTCAACATTGAGCCCTCAACGGATAATTCACAATCTTTAAAATTCATAGATGATTACAGACTGAAAACAAGAACTCAACATACAGCTTTCTGTGGGTGGTTATGCTCACACTTTCTGCCAGCAACTAGTCTCCTTTCAATTCTGAGCTTTTATCCCATGTGATGTTGCATTTTTCATAGTTATATGCAGTTTGAGACTGTAAGATCCAGGTTGTGATAAGAATCCTCTGGCATGTAATTTTAGATGGCAGAAAAAGAATTCCTACAGGCATTTGCAACTACCCTTTCCTCTCCTGTGCCTACATGTATCCAGTGCAGTCAAAGAATGATGAGTCACATAACAAATGGTGCCACAGTTGTCGATTTTTCCAGAAGCCATTGAGGAACAGATCTAGTGAATTCAGATATTCTGTTTGCTTACTGATCACTTGGTCTGGTCAAGGAAGCAATGCTAGAAGGTATAGAGATTCAGATATTCTGAACCAGTGTTCATTTACTCTGATTGGCCTATTTGTTTTTGCGTTTCAAAAACGTTTTTGAAAAAAATTAAATTTTTTTTATTTTTTTTATTAACTTCAAATTAATATGTTTTTAGTGTTTTCAAATCATTTTGATGTGCTGATGTCAAAAATAATTTTTTAAAAAATAAAAAAAACATCATTGGCATGTATTTTGGCACAAAAAGTTATTTGAAAAGCAACCGAAACCACACTTTGGAACAAGCTAAGAGAGTTTTCTGAAAGTATTATTGTTCACCATAAAATTTGGATAAAAAGATGAAGAACATAGACATATGAAAAACAATATTTGAAGAATTGCAATAACATCATTTCCACTAAATTTGATCCATGTGCATGGTTGAATTATTAGCATTGTTGTAACCCCATTTTTTATTCACTAAGATTTTCTTGAATGTTTTTATTTCTATTATTATTCATAAAAATCCAAAAAAAATTAAGAAAAAAGTTTAAAATTTAAAATATATTTTTCTCGAGTCAACCACATCTTTCCATAAAAACCAATTTCACCGAGTCAATATGGGTCAAACCATGTCGACTAGGGTAAAAAATGAGTTTTCATGACGTTTCGGGTCAATACTGTCATTTTCGGTCAAAAGCATTATTTTTAATCAAAACCGAGTCCACCGGGTCAATACGGATCAAACCATGTCGATCAGGGTAAAAAATGAGTTTTCATGACGTTTCGGGTCAAAACCGTCATTTTTGGTCATATACAATGCAGAACCAAAACACTATTCATGCGCTTGCATTTTAATGTAGACTCACTAAATTTAAACACAATTACTTTAAATTTGTTGAGCCCATATAAGATTGAAAGAAAAAGAATCAAATTGAAAGAAATGGATAAAATGGATGGTAATTTAAAAATAAGCATGAAAAGTTCATTTTGGTCCTCATGCTTTTCAAGTTATAAATATTCAATCCCCCAAATTTTTAAAAATACAATTTTAGTCTAAAACTTTTTTTTTTTGTTAGTTTTAGATTTCTAATTCCAGAGAGGAAAAAAAGTGGTCAGATTTTGATAGAGAAGAAAAAACAATCTTCATTGGCTTTAATATCAACGAGCTACTTTTAATTACAAGAGTTTCATATGAATGCTTACGATTGAAAACTCCATAAAGGGACGGAGGACATCGCATGCGTTGGGAAGCTCCACTGTCTTGCATTTGATTTTTTCATGAGAAAGGATTAAAATGAAGTGGATGTTTTACTCTCTAAATAAATGTCACTTGTCTTTCAGCACATCCGACCTAGTAATATAATAAACACATCTGTCATTAAGTGGACACATAGCTTAAGCTTAATTCATTAAAACAACAAAGCTTACTCTTAATTTAAGATGTCGTCAACTATCCTCCAACAAAACGAACAAAACTTAAAAAGGGTCGAAGGACATCCTTAGCGTTAGGATGCTCCCACTCCACTACTGACTCCCACCATTCTTTTGGATATATATACATGTTTTCAATAGAAGGGGGAGGAGATGGTTGGCCATTTTCAAGCAACGGAAGATATATTGGCATCCTCTTCAGCTTCTGACATTTTATTACTTTAATTGTTTGGAGAGAATCGCAAATCAATTTTGCACTGCAAATGCTTTTCAGTTCTGGTAATTCATTCAATTCCAGTTTTCTTAACTTGGGGAGTTTGAGTTCGCTGTTGCTGCTTTCTTCACCCATAACCCTTTCTTCATCTGATCTTGTTCCACCTATTATCTCCTCCATTTTCTCACAATGCTGAACACTAATCCATTCCAGGTTTACGAGGCTTGGCAACAAGACAAGAGGGAGCAACTTCTTCATGCTCTTACAACCATAACAATGAAACTCTTTAAGAGTACCAGAAAATATACCATTGTAAGATGGAGATGGTAGTGGAGCAGAGCGAAACCAAGAAGATGATGAAACCAAGCTCTCCATGTTATTGCAATACCTAATGTTGATAACCTTCAGTTCATTTGCATTCTTTATTAGAGACCAAAAATCGCATAAACTCGTTGCATCATCATAACCATCAATGTCCAGTCGTTGAATGTCCTTCCAGAACATGACCTGAAAATCTCCATCTCTGTCGATACTCAAGTTACCCCAAACAATTGTTTTCCTTTTGCAATCATATATTGGATAATAATGATACTTATCTAGTGGTCCTACAAGAATTTGGTATGTGGTAAGTGATTTGGTTTCATCCCGAGATTTGAGATACTCCACGTAGTCTAAGTAACCTTCAAAATGACATACCAAACTTTCCAATTTCCTCAAGCATGCCACTTCCTTTCCTTTAACTGTTATCGGAACATATTGTGCTTTTCTATTACTATTTTCAAGAATCCACTCCTGTAATACAAAGACTTGCAGGTGAGAGAGCTTAGGTAACAACCCACTAGGAAACTCCTTTTCACCACATCCATTCATTTTAAGACACTTCAGGTTGCATAGACATTCCATGCCTTGAGGAATCTTTTCAAGTGCCCAAGTACCAGAGAGATCTAACCTCTTCAGTGCCCTGAGCTTTTCTAATGACGGTACATGCCTTAACATCTTACAACCAATGAGCAGTAATGCAGTGAGACTCACCAATTCAGAGACAGAATTAGATAGTTTTGTGATACCTGTATAAGACAGATCAAGAACCTTGAGCCCATGCAACTGCTCAAAAAATGAATCTGCAATAAATTGCATCTCTAAGTTTCTGCATAGCAATAGAGTTGAAAGATAGGGACACCTTGGTGAATGGCTGGAAGGAATTTCTTCAATCTGGTTATGCATCAGTGAAACTCTAGTAAGATTCTCTGTCCACTCCTCTGCATCCGGCAATTCTCTTAACTGTGCTCCTGCTTTGACCATGCCTTGAGAGTTTTCTTGTAGTATTTGGATGGCCATGTCCCTAATCAAGTCATGCATCTTGATGACATACCCTTCCTCAGCACTTTCCAATAGGCAGACTCTTTCAAGTTTATTAAGCATCGAGTGGCCGTTGTTAAATTCTGCCTCCCTAGTCTTTAGCCCTTTTATCACACCCTCATCAATCAAATAAGCTATCAAATCCTCTCTAAGGATCTCGAAGTCCTCCGGGAATAATGCACAGTACAAGAAACATTGTTGCAGTGCTGAATCACTTAGATGGTTATAACTAAATCTCAATATTTGGAATACCTCAGGCTCCATATCATCTTTTCTAACTTTTGATTCTCTCAATTCCTCCAATGCATTCCTCCACTCACGTATGTCAACCACTCCCCTCATGGTTGCAGCCATGGTTATAATTCCTAGCGGCAAACCAGCACATTCCCTTGCCACAGATTTTGCAATTTGTTCCACTTCTGGAGAAAGTGCTACGTCGTGTCCAAGTCTCTCAATAAACAAAGCCCAAGCTTCTTCCTTCGAAATAGGCTTCACTTTGATTATATGTTGGGTACCCATCTGCTGACAAACATTTTCTAATCGTGTTGTAAGAATCAGCTTGCATCCCTTAACATCTTGGATAGGAACTCCCACCTTGCGTAGCTCAATAGCCTTCCACAAATCATCTAAAATCAAAACCCATTTCTGTTTCTTCGTTAATTCTTCTGACAATTTGGAAGCTCTATACAGCTCCTCATCTTCATTAGAAAGATCTAAACCAATCCGTTTGGCGATACTGTTTTGCAATTTATTAATGTTAGTATCCTGTGAAACAGTAATCCAGTAAACATGGCAGAAAGTGCCTGGTCTTTCTCGAAGTTGATTATAAATGTGTGTCACCAATGTCGTCTTTCCCACTCCGCCCATCCCATAGATGCCAATAGTTGAAACTTCATCGTTAATCAACCAAGACCAGATAGTCTTCTTATGGTCTTCGAATGCTTGACCCACCAGCTTTGTCGTTGGTGCTGCGTCTCCTGGAGTCTCATTTGTGTTGCATGTAAGCCCTCCAGAAGAGCTAGCTCCTGCACCAGGCTGCACTACTCCTCCAGTCCCATTCTCTGTATCATCCTCCATTAACCATCTACTGAACTCTTCCACACTTCTTCCAGGTGGGTGACCCATTCTATCCGCTGCTTGTGTCGTTCCTGCATCTCCTGCCAAATTGTCGACTTCATTGTTTTGTTCTTGTGGAGTGGTGGAAATGGCATTATCATTAACATTGCTTGAACTTGCTATGCTTTTATGTCTTTTGTTGGCACCATGCATGGCTAGAAAAGCTGCTTCTTGAACTTGTTTAGGGACTCTTTCACAAATTGCAACACCACGCCCTTTCTCTCCTGATAAATGCCATTTGATCCTTGAAATGGAAGTATCGTTAGGAAATTGACGCCCGCAATACATACACTTCATCTCCTCAACATGGTGCCAAAATGGGTCAGTTGATTGAACCATTTTGCCCTATATATAAAACAGAGTCAAAATATTGAAAAAAATTAATTGGAAAAGGAAAGGTTGAGACTAGAATAAATAAAAAGAAAAAACAATGAATTTGGTATGAACTCCTTAAGGCAAGGATTATAAAAACAAAGAAAGATCAATTTATTTATATTTGGAAACCATTGATGATCCTAACTCCAAAGTTTCTCAATAAAATTTCTACAATAGTTACATGTCAAACTATTAAAACACCAAACTTACACAGTTCAACTCTACAGAAAAAGGATTCAAACAATAGTTACATGTCAAAAACGATAACAGCAACAAAATGAAGAAGATGAAGTATAAATACTTTACCAGGATTCAAAAGAATCTGAAACTAATTGCTGAGTGAGTTAACGTGTGGACGAACCTCAATGTTGAAATGCCGGAAAAGCTGATCTGAAAATGTAAGCACAAGAATATGAGGAAGAGTAGGCAAACTAACTAGTCACCTGTCAAGCTGACAAGAGGCACTCAACAGACAAAAGAAACCTTGAGAGCTGCTGTTTTCAAGATAAATAGTTTAAGTTGATGCAATATGTAAGAACAAAGCTAAATATGAGTTTTGAGTTCTAAAATAGATCAAGCAACACGTGTATAATTAAGTTCTACTTGATTGATCAATCTACAATCCTACTTAATAATTCTACAACCAAATGGGCAAATCTTATTTGAAACAAAATTAGAGGTAGAAAAACAAGAAAAGAAAGTAGGATTTACCTTTCAAGCAAGAAAGATACAGATCAAGAACAAAATACACGATGATTCGATTTAATCAGAAAAAGGAAGCACAGATCATGAGAAAGGTTTAAGAAATTTGGTGAGGGAAATTAGGAAATCAATGGTATACTGAGAGATCTCTCTCTTAGTGGAAGACTAGCTATTAAAAAAGTCACTGCAATTTGCAAGGAACTTTATGTTTTTTTCTTTGGAGAAGTGGCTGGAAGCTACAACTCCACCTATCACAGGTAAACAGCAAGCTTATTTTTAGTCAATAATTGTCAGTCCCTTGTGCTTTGTTTGTCCTGTATGCAAAGACTAGTCTCACTGCCTCCCGGAAACCACCAATGTCACTTTCATGAATCTCTTGCTTTATTTATTCGCACTAAGAAATTAAGGGTACCTTCAGTCCAACTTCTGTGAACTAATTTGGCCTCAGCATCGTCACCTGCTGCACCCATGGCTACTTGCAGTGGGTAGAAGTGGTCTGGCCAAGGGTGAGCCATTTTTGGATGTGGTGCCTTCGACTCATAGTGATTCACATCTTCATGTCTGCTAAAAAATGAAGATAAAAAGAGAAGACACCAAAGCTTTGATGCATGAAAGTGTCACCAAAGTTGTCCTTTGTGTTTTTGTGTGGTTTTGCAAGATTTCTCACTCAATTTCTCCTCCCTCACTTCCCACTCTCTTTGGCCAGCCACGTCTCTAGAATTCTGGAGAATTCTTTCCTTATTTTTGGGTATAATTTCCAGTATTTTCACATTTACCCCAAGATTTCTTTTTATTTATATTAACAAAGATATAAAATGCTTCTTTAAAACATTTTCTTTATTCTTCTCCTACTTACACTTGAACCATAATTTGAAGCGGAGTTTGGCCACCACGCGCCGCAGCTGTTGCAGTGGCTTTCCACTTATTCTTGAGGGTATTTTTGTTTCCCTTCATTTTTTTATATCATATTTTGCATTGCTCCTTAATGTTACGTTACGAGTGTTGTTTACTCGCTGGAGACGAGGAAAACATGTCTATAACTTTTTAATTAAAAAATAATAAATACATTATGAAAATATTAAAACGTCTTTATGATTTTTTTAATTACATAAAATATCCATATAAAAATATTAAACTACCTCTAAAAGCAAATCTCTTTTTTTGTCTTTTCTGAAGCTAAGAGTGTTAATTGAATGTAATTAAAAATTAAAAAAACCTGAATACTATTATGAAAAAAAAACCAAAAAAATGTTTATCACTTGCAAAAAAATAAAAAAATAAAAAGTAAAATCATATTATAATTGACAATAAAAACTCTCTTAAACTAATTCCCTCGTACTATTTAACTTTTGTTATTATAAAAATTAAAGCGAAGAAAAGGCGTCTTACATTTCTGTAACGTAATCAGTTTTCCAATATCAGGTGTGTCGCACCCCAAAAAAAAATCAGGCACGCGGCATCGGCTGGCGATTTTTCTCGTTGTTGCGTTTGCTTTGAATTCGTTTGTGGGAGTCGCCACCTAGTAATTTATTGAGGGCTACTAGGAAACCTGATGTACTGGTCTTGTCAGAGATCATGGGTAAGGGACTGGTTGTGGTTAGGGAAGGTATTAGCACCCCTAACACACCCTACCTGAGATAAGCTGCTTCGTGTTCTGATGTGATTTGAAAATTTAAAATATTAATTAAATTCTTAGGCTTGAATAAATCAGTTATTAAATCCCCGAATATATGTAGAAACTTGTCCTCATATTTTCATGGAAAATACAACTTGATTTTATTTGTCCTTGAGATATTTAACCATATTTAAATTAACAAATAATTATTTTTGTCTTTTTTAATTTTTAAAATAAAAAAAAAAACCATACAAGCACACACAAACATTTCTCTTTTTTTTTTTCTCTTTTTCTTTTCTTTTCTTTTCTTTTATTTCCATCCACATTTACATAAAAGTACAAACTAAAAAAAAACTAAAAATTACACAAATATTACATTAAACAATCTGAAAATTACAAAATAATCCAAAACTATTCAGAACAGTGGCAAACGGATTTCTGGAGTTGCGGAACAGTGTTCAGCAGATTTCCTGGGCTCGGGAACACTGGCGGCGCGTCCTCCCACGCGCCTCCGCCACTGGCGGCGCGTGGGATCACGCTTTGCCGCCTGTAACTGAAAACAGAGGGATCTATTTCGGCGCCCCTCCTTCCTTTCCTCGCCGGCGGTGACACACACCGTCACCTGCAAAAGCACGAAAACCCAACAAACAGTCGATTTTAAATCATTTTTAGTTTAGATCTGCTTCTCTCCCTTCTAATTTTCAACGTCTGCTCCTCTCTGCATATTATTTCGGTTTTCCTCCTCTTCTGTTTCGGATGCCCGGAGGTTGTGGGGGAGCTGTGGTGGTCGGTTGAAGGAGACCGGCGGCGGACAGATCAGCGATCCGTGGGCGTCGCCGTTTCAGACTGCTACTGGAGGCTTCGATCCGGTTGAGGAGCTGCGAAGAGCAAGGGGAACAGCTGAGAGGGAGGATCTGTGGAGGAGGAGCTGCTGCTGTAGGAGGACGCCGTTGATGGTCTGGAGGAGGAGGAGACGCAGGTTCGGTCGGCGATGGACTGGAAGAAAAGAAGTGAGTTGCGGTGGAGGCAGAGGTGGAAGGTCCAGCGGTGGTGGCTCCGGCGTGCTGGGGAGAGTCTGAGCTGGCTGTGAAAGATGAGAAGAAAAAAAATCGGGTGAAGGCTGCCTTGGAGAACTGGTTCGGTGCTGGGGAGAAGGAAGATGGACGGCTGGTTTTCGGGTTCAGGTGAGGAAGGGGAAAATCAGTTGTGGCTGGTTGAAGGAGAAGAAGAGAATGGTTCCGTTGTTGAAAGGAAAACAAAACAAAGCAGAGGATAAGGGGGGGTTGGTTCGGTTGTCTTTGGGTGAGAACCAGAAAGAAGAAAAAAATAAAAAAATTCAAAGTGGTGGGGGGGCTGATCAGCGGCTTCAACGGGGAAAGAAAAAAAAATCAAAATGGAGGCTTGTTTCACAGCCGGTCAAAAATCAAAACCAGGGGGGCTGCCTTGGTTTTCTGATGGTGGC